>NC_025995.2:24449394-24609332 GCF_000442705.2 Elaeis guineensis
AGTATCAATTTCTTAATAAAGTTAGATAATTTAGATATTAATTGATACTTTTTATGTCAATTTGTGACATAAATCACACCCCCAACTTAATCATTGCTAGTCCCTTAGCAATGTACCAAAATAAGATCATATTCAAAAAGATCCTTCCTTTGCAAATTAATTTAAGATCGAAATTCAAGAAGTTTTCTAGTATTACTAAGTAATGAGCTTCGAATTAGAATCGGTAGTCAGTCTACTTAGAAGCTTTCTTAGAGTACACTTAAAGTTTTATAGCACTTGTGTGAGTGATAACTAACTTAGTATTTCAGTATTAACTTGTACAGGCCAATTGTATCATTTTTCATAACTTAGTTCGATTAATTTTCTATACACCCCAGATTAAACAAAGAACTAAGGTAGCTTTCACACTGTTTTTTTTTTTTTTTTTTTTTTTTTTTTCTGAGCATCCTGGCCTTCCCACCACCGTTTGACGCGAATCTCAACACTTGACTTAGGTGAAGAGACCCGGTTACTAGGCTTAGGGCAATCCACATTTACTCTGTGTTTTGCATTTTATTTCAGGCAGGTAGCTCTTTCCTTAAATTCAAATTTCTTCAATTGGGGTGTAGAGAAAATTATCTAATTTAAATAATACTCAAATCCTTAATTGGCCTTACAATTAACACCTACTTTACCTTGTTAGTGTGCATGTGCAATTGGAAGTGCTAATAGTCTTTAAATGACCTAAGCCACCAAGAGTCTAACCAGCTAATCTTCTCCGTGACTCACTACATTAGCAAATACTTTCTAACTTACTCTTATTTCTTTTATAGATTAATTTATTTCATATATATATATATATATATATTATTTTTTTTATTTTTTTTTTTTTACATAATATATTAAATGCAAGAAATAACTCATAGTGGAAGGAAAAGGAAATGATAACACCTGATTTTGTTCAAGCTCTCCCCCAACTTGACCGACATTGTCCCCAATGGAGTTTATCTAATTTAATTGTCCTAAGCAAACTGAAAACAAAGAAAGCATTAGAAATTAAATAAGCTGGTTGCCTCCCAGAAGCGCTAAGTTTTATGTCTTCAGCCAGACCAAACCTCGAAGCAACTTAATCAGAATAAGTTGGTTCAAAAGAACCATGGCATCTTCAACAGTCTTGACAGGTAATTCCAGGAATGATTTTAATCGTTGACCATTAACTTTAAAGATAACACAATTACTTGGGTTTTCAATCTCAACAGCTCCGTGTGAAAAGACTTCCTTTACTAAAAATGGTCCTGTCCATCTAGACCTAAGCTTTCCTGGAAACAGATGTAATCTAGAGTTATATAAGAGTATATTTTGTTCGATATTGAAAGTTTTTCTCATAATTGATTGATCATGAAATGCTTTGGTTCGTTCCTTGTATATCTTTGCATTTTCATAGGCTTCATTTCTAAGTTCTTCTAATTCATTCAACTGAAGCTTCCTATGGTTTCCAGCGTCGTTCAAATTTGTATTTAGTTGTTTGATGACCCACATGGCTTTGTGTTCTATCTCAATAGGCAAGTGACATGGTTTACCAAACACAATCCTATAAGGAGACATTCCTAGATTGGTCTTGAAAGCGGTTCGGTATGCCCAAAGTGCATCAATTAATTTCAAAGACCAATCTTTCTATTGGCACTAACAGTTTTTTTCCAGGATTTGTTTGATTTGTCGGTTTGACACTTCAACTTATCCACTAGTTTGAGGATGATATGGTGTGGCCAATTTGTGGGTGACATTATACTTTTTCATCAATGTTGCAAAAGGTCGGTTACAAAAATGGGTTCCCCGATCACTAATGATTGCCCTAGGAATACCAAAACGGGAGAGAATATTTTTTTAAGAAACTTAATGACCATTTTACTATCGGGTGTTCTACATGCAATTGCTTCTACCACTTTAAAATATAATCAACTGCTACTAGAATATATTTATTTCCAAAGGAATTTGGAAATGGTCCCATGAAATCGATCCCCCAAACATCAAAAACTTCAACTACCAAGATTCGGTTGAGTGGCATCATGTGTCGCTTGGTGATTCGACCCATTTTCTGACATTGAGCACAACTTTTACAATATTCATGAGCATCCTTAAACAAATTGGGCCAATAAAAATACATTGGAGAACCTTAGCAGCAGTTTTCTTAGACGCGAAGTGACCCCCACATGCTTGATCATGACAAAAAGATAAAATATTCATGACTTCGTTATCTGGGATACACCTTCTAATAATTTGATCAGGACATTGTTTAAAAAGATAAGGATCATCCCAAATGAAATACTTCACTTGGGCAAAGAATTTATATTTATCCTGCTTAGTCCAATGAGAAGGTATCTTACCTATGGCTAAATAATTTACAATATCAGCAAACCAAGGTTCAGTAGACACAGACATGAGTTGCTCATCTGGGAAAGATTCATTGATGGGTGGTTCACTAGATGGTGCGACTGGAATTCGGGACAAATGATCTGCTACAACGTTCTCAGTGCCTTTCTTGTCCCTAATTTCTAGGTCAAATTCTTGAAGGAGCAAAATCCATCTGATTAAACGTGCCTTGGCATCCTTCTTTGCTAGGAGATGTCTAATGGCTGAGTGATCGGTGTAAACAATGGTGTGGGTCCCAACCAAATAAGATCTAAATTTCTCTAAAGCAAAGACAACGGCAAGGAACTCCTTCTCAGTTGTGGTGTAGTTAAGCTGCGCATCATTTAAGGTTTTACTTGCATAATATATCACTCTAGGCAGCTTATTTATCCGTTGACCTAAGATTGCGCCCACAACATGATCGGATGCATCACACATTAATTCAAATGGTTCAGACCAGACAGGAGGATGAATGATTGGAGCTGATACAAGTGCATTTTTTAGAAATTCAAAGGATTCCAAGCACTCATGAGTAAATTCAAATTTGGTATCCTTTGCCAAAAGATTAGTCAGTGGACGTGCTACTTTGCTAAAGTTGGCAATAAACCTTCTATAGAATCCAGCATGACCTAAAAATGAATGTATTTCTTTCACAGATTTAGGTGGTGGAAGACTTGCAATTAGATCTATTTTGGCCTTGTCCACTTCAATCCCCTTTTTAGAAATGACATGGCCAAGAACTATTCCCTGTTTGACCATAAACTGATATTTTTCCCAGTTGAGAACTAAGTGCTTCTCCTTACATCGTTCTAGAGCTAATTGCAGGTGATTCAGACACTCAGAGAAGGTTAGGCCAAAAATAGAAAAGTCATCCATAAAAATTTTTAGAAATCGTTCTATCATATCTGAAAACATGCTGATCATGCATCTCTGGAAGATTGCCGGTGCATTACATAGTCCAAAGGGCATTCGTCTATAGGCAAAAGTACCAAATGGACAGGTGAATGTAGTCTTTTCTTGATCTTCAGCGGCTATGGGATCTGGTTGTAACTGGAGTATCCATCAAGAAAACAGTAAAACTCTTGTCCGGCTAGTCTTTCCAACATTTGATCAATAAATGGCAAAGGAAAGTGATCTTTCTTGTCGCAGCATTCAACTTTCTATAGTCTATACAGACCCTCCATCCCGTTTGGTCCTAGTTGGGATAAGTTCGTTTGCATCATTTTGGACCACTGTTACCCCAGATTTCTTAGGTACTACTTGAACTGGGCTTACCCAAGAGCTATCAGAAATAGGATAAATTATTCCACTATCTAGGAGTTTCAGAATCTCCTTTTTAACTACATCCTTCATAACTGGATTAAGCCTTCTTTGGGCTTCTCTTGTTGGTTTAGCCTCTTCCTCTAAGTATATTCTATGTTGAACTATAGAAGGGCTTAATCCTTTGATATCTGCTATGTCCAACCTATTGCTTCTTGATTTGCTTTTAGAACTGACACTAACTCCTCCTCTTGCTTGGGATCTAGGTCTGATGCAATAATTATAGGCAAAGTTTCTTTGGGTCCTAGATATGCATACTTGAGATGTTCTGGGAGGGGTTTCAGTTCTAAAATGGGTGCTTCCTCTATCGATGGTTTAGGTGATGATTTCACCATCTCAATGATTGGTTCAGTAGGAAGTGTCGATTCCTGATTAATTTGATTTTCTTTAAGTATTTCATTGACATCCTCAGACTCATGGATTAACCAGGGGTTAGACTCTAGGTCGACTTCATCATCACTAATGTCAATGGATTCATAAATACCATCTTGGACTACATTGACATCAGCATGAGAAGAGGATTCCTGTTCTAAGTTAAAAACATTAAGCTCAATGGTCATATTCCCAAAGGATAACTTCATTAGACCATTTCGACAATTGATTTCAGCATTGGCCGTAGCTAAGAATGGTCTTCCTAAAATGACAGGTATATGTCCTTTAGGATTCGCAACTGGCTCAGTCTCTAAAATAATAAAATCTACAGGGAAAATAAATTTTCAACCTTTATCAGAACATCCTCGACCATTTTCTTAGGGATCCTGAGAGATCTATCGGCTAACTGTAATGTGATCCCAGTAGGTTGAAGTTTTTCTAATCCTAGTTGTTCATACACCGAATATGGAAGGATATTCACACTAGCTCCTAGATCTAGCAAGGCTTTTTTATATTGGTTTCTCCAATAACACAAAAAATTATTGGAGCTCCAGGGTCCTTATATTTAATTGGCACATGGCTAGATAGGTATGAACTGACACTTGCAGCCAAAAATGCTTTCTTTGGTACATTAGTGGTCCTTTTCCTAGTGCAAAGATCTTTTAAAAATTTGGCATAAGTTGGAACCTGATGGATTATATCTAAAAGAGGAATATTAACTTGGACTTGTTTAAATACCTCTAAAATTTTGTCTAAATGTTTAGATTTATTGGATTTCAGTCTGTTTGGAAAAGGAGCTCTAGGACTTTTAAGTACTGGACTAGGTGAATTTTCAGTTTCTGGTGCTTGAGTTGAAAGGTAGTAGTTTTAGAAGGTGACTCGGCAGATGAGTCATCTATATCATCAAGTGCAACTACCTTATTGTCTATTTTTTTTTGATCTTAAGGTATGAATGGCATTTACACCATTAACTTGGTTTCCTTGTTGGGGTCGTGGACCATTTTGGTTCCTAGGATTTGGCTCAGGTTGGCTAGGTAACCTACCATGTTCTCGTTCACTAATGGTCGAAGCCAGCTGACTTACTTGCATTTCCAGACGGGCTATAGCTTGGGTGTTATTATTTATGAGTTGACCCGTGGTTTGCATAAAGCTGATATGTGTCTTCATCATGGCTTCTAGGCTTTTCTCTAAAGAGGTAATTTTCTTGTCATTATCATGGAAGCCTGGCGGGTTGTTCATTACTGGGTTGGACCTTAGATTTTGCTGATTGAAATTTGGATTGCCTACATTAGGATTCTGGGACCATGAGAAATTCGGGTGATTCCTCCAACCTGGGTTATATGTGGGTGCATAAGGATTGTTCAATGGTCCTTGATAGGTGGCATTACCTGTGCACACTCATTCGAGTAGGAACATTCTTCTAAGACATGGTCTGGTGCATTGCACCCTTTACACATGGGTCAGATATTTGATTTACATTGGCTGGTCTCTATAATTCTAAGGCTTCCAATCTACGTGTTAAGGTTGCAATCTTGGCCTCTGATGCTAGGGTTGGTTGAATTTGATGCATTCCTCCTCTTGAAGGTGTAGCTTTATCAGGTTCCCTAGTTGTTTCCCACTGTAAATTTTTCTCGATTAGGTCTTCTAAGAATTGCCAAGCTTCAGTAGTTTCTTTGTCCATAAATTGGCCTTGGCACATGGACTCTAGCATGGTTCTTGAGTTTGAATCTAACCCCTCATAGATGATCTGGCATAGTCTCCAAGTTTCTATTTCATGGTGTGGGCATTGGGTCAAAAGATTTTTGAAACGATCAAAGTACTTCCAAAATGATTCACCAGCTAGTTGGTAAATTTATTTATTTATTCCTAATCCTAGCTGTTTTATGATGGAGAAAATACTTTTTTAAAAATGTTCTCACAAAGCCCTCCCAGGTAGTGACAGAATAGTTTGGCAGACTATAAAGCCACTTCTTAGCATTGTCCTTAAGGGCAAAGTTGATTAATCTAAGTTTGACCTCATCCTCTGTTAATTTTAGTTTCATGGTTGCACATACCTCCTCAAATTCTCTAATAAATATATAAGCATCCTCTAATCCTGTGAATTTTGGAAGTATATTTATGATTTGAGGTTTGATTTCAAAATTGTTAGCTGTGGGTTGTGGCAACCTGATACAAGATGGTTGGATGGAGCCAACTGGATAACACAAATCCTTAAGGGTCATGGGTTGGATTGGTTCAGCCATTGGAACAACAGGAATTGACTCAATTCTAACTAGACGACCCGACACTCTTCTCCACACACGAGGTGTACGGTTCTCGATGTTTATACAATTTTTTTTTTTTTTAAAATTTTTATGTATAAGAAAAAGAAAGAAAAGAGAAAAAGTTCTAAAAGAAGATCCTAAGGAGTCCTAAATCTAAAGAAAAGTAACCAAATTAATTTAAATTTAAATTTTTTTTTTTTCAAACAAGTGAATCAATAAATTAAACTCAATCTATCATAGGGTTAACCTAAATCTAGACAGCTCCTAACTGTTCAAGATGACCCTTCAAGCCTTCCAAGTGGAGATTGATCAACTAGTTAGCCAGGTAAGTATAAGAGGTGGGAGGTTCACTCATCGTTGCCTTTCTAGACACCAAACGAGTTGGCCAGGTCAGCAACTGAACCAATTTAACAAACCACCCTCAGGGACTTGCCTAGACACCAACTAATCAAACAACTCAAACTTGGTAGAACTCTTAGGGTTCCTTGTCCTATTGAGCTCGAATTCCTTAAGGTTGACGTCTAATTGATTTTAAGATTAAAAGTGTAGGTAATGCAATATGATGGAGATGATTTTTGGGCTAAGGAAGGGTAATGAAATCTCCACCTTATCTTGTTAATGGGTTGATGCCCTTAGATTAATTATGAAAATGCAAATGCAAATAAACAAGATGACCAAGAATGTAAAAGATTTTAATTTAGAATTTTTTTTTTATTTTGATATTTTACTTCACGATTATGAAATGTCTTTTGTTTTGTTTTATTTTTTTATTTTTTTTTTGTGATTAAGTAAATTCAAATTATTAGGTCTAAAAGCAAAAGTAATTAACTAAAAATAATAAAAGAAAAATTAGAAGCGTACCTGAGTTTTTCAGCAATTACCAACTAAATATAGAAACCTAAAGGAAAAAGAAAGAGAGTTATAACGCACGAAGAACAAATATTTGAAAATAATTTAAAATGCCAAATCCCCGGTAACGATGCCAAAAACTTGAAGTGCAAATCTTAAAATTTGTAAATAAAACCGCAAGCGCACGGTGTGCAGAGTAGCACGACCAGCGAGTACGGTCGATCCCATAGAGACTTGGTTTAAAAATATTTTCAAATCTATGCTCAAGCGAGCTTTAACAAAAATCAAAGTCGAAAGTTGTTTGCTAAAGATAATAAGACTAAGGATCTAGGGTTTTTGAATCCACTAGATCTAGATTAGAAAAATTCTAGGTAGAATTCTCCAAAAACTTGAAGTGCAAATCTTAAAATTTGTAAATAAAACCGCAAGCGTACGGTGTGCAGAGTAGCACGACCAGCGAGTACGGGTCGATCCCACAGAGACTTGGTTTAAAAATAATTTTCAAATCTATGCTCAAGCGAGCTTTAACAAAAATCGAAAGTCGAAAGTTGTTTGCTAAAGACAATAAGACTAAGGATCTAGGGTTTTTGAATCCACTAGATCTAGATTAGGAATTCTACCTAGAATTTTTCTTATTGATCCTAACGACTACTCCTCTTGTCTTTCCCAAGCATAGATTATGAAGGGACTAAGGCCCAACGATAACCCATCAAGATTCTTTACAGGAGAGTAGTAACTAGGATTTCTTAGGGTTTTCTCCTCCTATGCACTGAATCAAGCATGAACTATGAAGGGACTCTGACCCAACTGTAGTTCATCAAAAATTCTTGGCAAAAGAGGAAGAAAAAGAAACCCTAAGAAAAAGAAAGAACCCTATGTAAAATTCCTACTCATGATCTAGCTTCATCGCAAACCCTAGAAGGGATGCTTAGCTAGACATGATCTAAATCTACTTGCAAAATTTAAATACAGAAAAATAAACTACCCTAATTTCATAAATTAAACTATCCTAATTGCATAAATTTAAACTGCATAATTTAAACTATCCTAATTGCAAGAAAAATAAATTGCATAATGTAAAGAGATGAAATTGCATAAAAATAAGATTTTATATAAAAAAATTTATTACAAAAACTCAAAGCTCGAGGCTTGAGAAGAGAGCTAAAAACCCCACTATCTAGGGTTACAAGCTTGATCGGAAGGAAGAATACCTAAAACAAGGGCCTTTGGGGGCTTTTTATAGGCATTTGGGGGTTATAAGGTTTTCAAAACTTTAGATGTGGGACTAAGAGTTTTAGAGGGTTGTTAGGGGGGTTTAGGGGCTTAAATCTCACTCAAAAAGTACTTAAATCCATCAAGAAACCCTAGAAATTGTTTCAGCCGTCCGATCTTCATCTAAAGGACCCAATTCATCTAATAAATCAAGCTGGAAATGATTCTGGCCGTCGGATCAAGATCTGGGTGAAGCGCTGTCGTTGGATCGCGCTGCAGAGATGGGATCAGGTCGGATGCGTTGCGGACCGTCCGATCAAGGCGCTGGAAGATTTCGTCCGTTGGATCGCGCTGCAGAAGGATCCCGTGTTGTCCTAGTGTTTATTGCTTCTTGCAATTGCCTTGATTACGGTTGGATCTTGACCGGCTGCGATGGTGGCCGTCCGATGGTGCAAAAATATGGAGCGTTGGATCTTGATCAGAGAAGATCGGACCATTGAGTGATGTGAAGTTACCAGGTTGCCCTTCGGACCTTCTTCTCTCTCCTCATGAGTCCTGGACCGCGCGCATAGATCGGGCTCGCGATGCATTGGGTGAGCCGAGACTCGCTGATTGGTTGGTTTATGGTGCGCCGATGGATCCATGGTCCATGCGCCTGTTGCTGTGGACCAGGCGGCTAACCAGATCACTAAATCAATTGATTTTTGATCTGATTTGACTCGGATTTGATCCAATTGAGTCTTCTTTCTTCATTCTTCAATTTCTGGGTCAATTTAACTCCGTTTTGCATAAAATTTATGCCGTTGGAATCCTCTTTCCTTGTTCTTTCTATTGATGACCTCTTTTTCTGAAAATATAATAACAAATATTAATTTCTAATAAAATTAGATAATTTAGATATTAATTGATACTTTTTATATCAATTTGTGACATAAATCAATCTCCACTGTCTGATCGTGCAAAAATTTTTTCACCCACCATGAGTTGCATCGTGGACCGCAAATTTGGTGTGGACTATGCCACTGATTCTGTGGATCGAGCGGCTGGTCCACCGTGCACCAAAGACTATTTTAAATTGATTTTTTGGATATTTTGGCTTGATTTTACTCTAATTTTCTATCTAAAAAATATGAAAAAATATGAATTAAATTGCTCATTAATTTTTTATTATTTTGATGCTTAAATTACTCAATTAGCTTGGTATTTTTTTTTATAAATATGTTCTAATTTTATATTTTTTAAATTATTTATTTTTGTAAGAAAATCTAATTTATTTATAAAATTAAATTTTTTAGAAGATTTTAGCACCATAAATTACTAAAAATACCTAAAATAAATATAAAATAAAAAACCCTAGTTGATCTACGAGGTGGAAGAGGTTGTGTTAAGACTGGTTCTGATTGATTTGGTTCTTCAGGTTCTTTAGCTCATTGCTCTTAGAAGATATTCTCTTTGAGCTTAATTATTCTTCCGATGCCACCATCTTGAATAAACTATTTTTAAAAAAAATAGCATTTCGACTCACAATCACATTGTGATCTTTCAAATATAAAAATAGTATCCTAATGACTCTTTAGGATATCCTATGAACCGAGCTCTAAAAGATCTGAACTCTAATTTGTCCGCTGCTATCTCTTGACATGAGCCGGACAACCCAAATTCTGAGATGATTCAAACTTGGCTTCTTACCATGCCATATCTCATACGGTGTGGTAGGAATGATTTTAGAGGGAACCCTATTAATACATAAATTGCTGTCATGAGACAATGTCCCCAAAGAAATTCAGGGAGGTCCGTGAAGCTCATTATGGAACGGACCATATCTAATAGGGTCTAATTTCTCCATTCTGAAATTCCGTTGAGTTGAGGCTTCCAGGTGGAGTCCATTGAGAGACTATACCATTGTCCTTAAGATAGTCTAGGAACTCCCGACTAAGGTATTCACCTCCTCGATCTGATCGAAGAACCTTAATCGACTTTCCTATTTATTTTTCTACCTCATGTCTGAATTCTTTGAACCTTTCAAAAGCTTCAGACTTGTGTTTCATTAGAAACACATATCCGCACCTAGACATATCATCGATAAAGGTAATGAAGTAGACGTAGTTGCCTCTAGCCGGCACATCAAATGGGCCGCACACATCCGTATGTACTAGGGCAAGTAGGTCTGTGGCCCTTTCCCCATGTCCCACAATAGGAAGCTTGGTCATTTTATCTTGAAGGTATGATTCACAAACTAGATATGACTCGAAAGTCAACAGACTCAATAGTCCGGATTTTTTCAATTTGTTAACCCTATCTTCCGCTATATAACCTAGCCTTAGATGCCACAGATACCTATTATTTAGACTATCTCTAGGCCTTTTAATTCCTATGACATTCACATTTTTCTCGATATTAAATACAGATATATCAACATGTAACTGATAGAGACCGTTAATGATAAAATCATTTGCAACTTTATTATTTTCATAAAAATATTACA
Source organism: Elaeis guineensis (assembly GCF_000442705.2). Classification (NCBI taxonomy): domain Eukaryota; kingdom Viridiplantae; phylum Streptophyta; class Magnoliopsida; order Arecales; family Arecaceae; genus Elaeis; species Elaeis guineensis. The sequence continues at coordinate 24,460,285 of NC_025995.2, forward strand.
ATGATCCTTATGAAAGCTAATCACATAGCCTTCTTGCGCTAAACATGAAAATAAATCAAATTCCTACTTGCTGCAGGCACATAATAACAGTCTCTTAAAACTAAATCTAATCCTAATGGTAATCATAGAGGGTAGGTTCCACAGCCACAGTAGTAACTCTTGCTTCGTTCCATGCGTAGGATCATCTCTCCATCCCTCAGCCTCCTGCTCTCCTAAGATCCTGCATAGAAGTGCACAAATGAGCACTAGAACCAGAGTCAAACACCCAACTGGATGCAGAAGAAACCGTAAGGTTAGATTTTAAAATGAGCATACCTCCAGAAGGACCATCCTTCTTGTTCTTTAGGGTGGTCAGGTACTGAGGACAGTTCCGCTTTCTCTTCTTCCCATCCACCTTCTGCTTCTTCGCAGACTTCTTTTTCTTTTCAAAAGACTTTCTCTTGGAAGAAGTCTGCTCCACAGTAAAAACTGAACCTTTTGAACCCTTCATAGAAAGCTCAGCCGTAACCAGCATGTTCACTAACTCGGCCAAGGTACACTGCATCTTATGCATATAGAAGTTCATGATGAACTGACCATATGCATTGGATAAGGACTGAAGAATCACATCAATCCAAAAATCTTTGTCTAAGATGATACTAAGTTTTTCAAGCTCCTCAAGGTCCTTGATCATTGTCAAACAATGATCTTGGACTGACTGCCCATCATGCATCTTGGCCTTAAAAAGTCTTTGACAGACTTGATACTTGGCCGCGCGACTCTATTCACCAAACAACTCTTGCAAGTGAGCCAACATTTGGTGGGTAGTCAAAATATTCTCATGCTGGCACCGCAAGTCATCAGACATTGCACCCAACATGTAGTACTTTACTTTTTATCATCATCCGTCCACTTTTTCAGAGACGCTCTTTGTTCAGCAGTCGGACATGCTGGCATGGCAGGTGGGTCCTGGTCCAAGACATGAGTCAATTTTTAAAATTCAGAATAATTCTGTAGTTTCTCAACCAGTCCTTGAAATTGGGTCCAGTCAATCTGTGGGTGTCTAGTATTTTGGTCAGGGGGTTGGAGGTAGACATGTTTCCTGTAGAAAGTCAAAAGTTTCTAGTTAAATTTTGTAATCAGACTTCACCAATTTATTTAGAGATTTATTTTTAAAAAATTAGGCTCTCACTATTTTCTCAGATCCCTACACTCCCTTGGTAGAGATGTGAAAATCTCTGTGATCAGTGATTTCTAGTGGGTGGTGCGGTCTCACCAACGGCTCATCACCTCACCTAACAGTTATTGGTGATGGGTCAACCGATGAGTGAACAACTCTTGTCCAATGATTCTCTAATCATAGTGCACCCAAAATTTGGTCTCTAATTCATGAAGCTCACTGTGTCCAGGATATTACTCCAATCTTTAGTTAAGCCAAACCCACCATTTGCACGAACTAGATTCTTGATTGGGTCCCTCACCGTATCCAAAATATTGAGCCCAACCCATCCTCTAATTCGTAGCATCCAATGCCTAATGGACATGGTTGCTTCTTCCCGATGCAACTGAGCCACTGTAATCAGCCGAGAACAATCAACCCCAAGAAGGGTCCGCACATCCATAATGGTGGAAGACCTTGGACTTAATATTTTCTTAGGAAGATTTGATTTAGGTTCATTAAACTTGACTTGACATAGTCATAACAATTATGACTAATCTAGTGGCATGGGTCAGCTCGAATTGTTAGCCACCTCAAATCAAAACTGGGTCGATACATATGGCCAGGTAAGTGAGACAATGGAAGGGATATGCCATTAACTCGATAAGAATGCATTCGAGTCGAGTAGCTCCCAATTAAAAATCAGTCGATCGCATCTGCCCAACTTACCTTAGACACCAAATTATCGAACCAGAACCAATTGGGTTAGCCTACAATCCAGACTCTAACCACTGAGCCAAATTAGGTCTTAACTTGATCGAGTCACATCTAAATGTGATTCGACCTTGACCCAGACTTAATCCTATTGGCTGGTCAATTATTAGCTTTCATGATCCCACCTAACCAACTCTTGATTCGATTTGATCAACCGCTAGACCTAATTGAGCTACCCAAGTCCGAACCCAATTTTATGAAAATATCTTAGATCTGAAATTCTTAATTTTAGACCAAATTGATTTCATAAACTTAATTCATTAATTAAGTTTGGGTTTATAAATAAAATATGTAAAATAAATCCTAAGATTTCAGGATCTAGGGTTTTGCAGAAAAGTAAGTTTTGATTTCTGATTAAGATGAACGTGCGGCACCCCTACACGTCATATGAACACCCCATTGAATGAAAAGAGAGGTCTTAAAATCCTACTTCATTCTTATGATCGGACGGTCATAAGGAACACCTTAATCAGAAATATAAATTTAACTACAAAACTAGTTAGATCTAAATTTACATATCTCATATACAATTTAAGATCTAACTAATACATGCTTTGCATACATCTCATGTATCAAAAATTGATCTAATTAACATGCTTTTAGATCTGATACATCACATGTAATATCTAAAAAATAAGATTTAAATTGAGCTATTCAAAATTAAATCTATTCTAGATAAGTTACTGGAACAATTCTGCAACTAGTCTAGGCATGCAACAGATCAATTTTATGAAAAAACTTAAAATTTTATTTTTTATTTTTTATCTAATTATAATATTTATAATATTATAAAAATAAAAAATAAATTAAATTTAATTCATATTTTAATCTCATTAAAACATAAAACTTAAAACTATTCATGAATTCAACTAATCCTAGTCTAGTCATGCATCTCATGCATGTTAGATCTTCTTAGATTTAATTTTAAATATTTTGATTTCAGATATTATTACATCTAATATGATATCTAAAATTTTTTAAATATTAGATAAATAAATAAAAAATTATATCAAATTAGATCTGAAATAGAGCCAAAAATCTGCTCTAATACCAGTTGAAGAAAAAACCGCCCTTTGTCTTTGTAGGATCTTCCAGATTTCATCAAATCTGGAGCGGAATAATTTAAAAATTTTTATCCTACACTATTTTAGATCTAATATATATTAGATCTAATTTTATTATCTGATATTTAAAATCTAAAATTAAATCTAAAAGTATGAGAAGTATAGACATACCTCCAGGGTAATCTGATTACCCTGTAGATGATCTCTGCACAGTCTGAGGTTCTGATGTAGCCATGCAAGTGTCTGTCTCTATCGATATCCACTTGGATAGGACCTAGAATGTCTTCTTCTCATAAATCTATGCTTCAAAAATCAGATCTCTATCTGATTTGGAAGTGCTTCGAAACTCCTTCTGAAGTTGGAGTAGCAGCCTGTCGAAGATGTCCTGCAGCCTTCTGTTCCAGATGTCACCACGCCTTGGACCTTTGCCAGATGGACGTCCAACTCCTTAGACATGAAGAGGGGAGAGTGGAGAGTAGGGAGGACATAGAGAAGAGGAGAGGATTCTCGTTTTGGCTGGGTATTGAGCAAAAACTTACAAACCCTAGGTGCAGACAGGGATTTTATAGACCCTGGATGCTGCGCAGTGCCACATCATTCGACCAATCAGAAAATTTTATTTAATCTAAAAAAATTTTGATTGGTGGAGTGATGTTATTTGATCATATCAGATAAAAATTCCATCTTATCTCTAAAAGTTGGCACCAACATTGGATAAGCACAAACAAGGTGGTGCCCAAGAGTCCATGTTGATCAAGACACCTTCCATACTTATCCACTTGGGGTGCCCACTTTAATCCAATTGGGCTCACACCATAATCTGATTATGGTGCCCACTTCAATGTAGATTTGGTATGTGGACACTCTATAAAAATCTTTCAATGAGCTCTCTTCAGTTTAAGACCTATATGTTAACATTTGACAGATGTCCTAAAATAAAAATAGCAGGTGACAGAAATTAGCAGGTGTTGTCTTAAATTTATCTCATGAATTAAGATAAAATTTTTTTGAGCTGGACAAGCTTCATTTAGTCTGAGAAAATTTTTCAAGTTTTTTGAATGAGTCAAATCATATTTGGCTCAGTAGAAACAGAAAAGATTATACGAGAAAAAAGTTAGGCTCAATCATGTGCTAGCATGATTTTCTTGAACCTAATTGATCTTATCCAAATCAATTGGGTTAGCCAATTGATGACATCCAGATCCTAACCCTTATTTACGTATCCACTTAGGTTCAATTCCATATGGTAATGAGACATATCGTGATCTCATCATCGACATCATCAAAACTTCTTTCGATGGATCAGAACTCTTCTGATTCAGACAATTAGAATGATCGATCATCAATATATTCTAATTGCTCCAAAATCTATCAGTGACACCTAGCAATATGTGGTGGCAACCCATCAGAACTGAAGACGAACCTCTCGGTGCAGCTACCTATGTGATTGAGTTTCTCTATCATGAGTCCTGACTGAATTAGGATTAAGGTGAACTCATCAAACCCAACATCAGTCATATGAATCAATCGATCGATCTGAGTCCGATGTGAAATCCCAATAGAAAACTCTTTTTTCATTATTTCACTCTACCATGGCCATGGGCTTAAGGACTCGATCTTTCGATCATCATAAGACTACTCCTCTCATCTACCGAGGTTGATAGATCATATCTTGGTGCAACTAGTTCCTACAATGAATATGCTACAGCCAATATACACCTCAGGGTTCTGAATGGCTAGGAGATCGAGTTATGGTGTAGTCAAACTATAACACACTCAAGATGAACTGTTGATGCACCTCAGGTCAAAGAACTAGACACACAACTGCAGCATCGAGCTAGTCATCAATGAGAAGGTAGACTTCCTTATGACTGCTTGAGATGATCACGCTCAGTACTCTCATCCTGTACTCTCACTTCGGTGTCTCCACACCGTAGACTTAAGACATATCTACCCTAAGAAAGCGATCGTACACCAACCTTTCGAATCGATCACCATTCTCGTGATGATCCTATGGTCAGGAGCTGTTTATGAGTTAGTTATGTAAATTCATGCCTTAAATTTTCAACTCTTGAAAATATGAATTGACATTCCTACTAACTCAAAGGATGTATCACAGACACAATATACACAATGTGATAGAAGAATAACCCATTTATTGATTTATAGTCAAAATTATAAATTTGTCCTTAGATTTGTACAGGAATGTATCAGCCAATCTGACATCTAGGCACACATCTAACAGTTGGGAGTTTAAATTATGCCCGGGTTTGTATGCATCCAGACATTATTTTTGCTGTATCGATGCTGGGGTGTTATCAACATGATCCAGGAATGAAGCGTTGGAAAGTTGTAAAGAAAGTCATGCGATATCTACAAAATACAAAAGAATACATGCTCACATATAGACGGTCTGATCATTTTGAAGTTACTGACTATTCAGATTTGGACTTTGCTGGATTAACCAATAGTAGAAAATCTACCATCGGATATATCTTTCTATTTATAGATGGTGCTATATCTTGGATGAGTGCAAAACAAGGTCTTGTCATTACGTCACTATAAAAGTAGAGTATGTAGCCTATTATGAGACTTCCTTACAAGCTATATGGTTGCATAATTTTATCACAGGACTTAGATCTTGTTAACTCTATTGTTAGACTGATCAAGATATACTGTGATAATAATTCTACACTAGGATTCTCCAACAATACGAAGAGTACAAGTGCTTGCAAGCATATCGATATTAAATATTTTACTCTTTGTAAAAGAATAAAGGATAACATAGCGTCTGTGGAATATATTGGTATGGAATTGATGATTGTAGATCCATTGACGAAAGAACACTCCTGCGATTTTTAAAGATCATATGAAACTAATTAGCTCATTTTATGATTGATATGTATTGGACACTATGTATAAAGTCATCGCATTGGATTTTATAATAAAGTTCAGTTTATTCTTATTTTTTGCTGATCCGCTATTTACCATGTGATATAAAGATGATCAAGAAATAGATATAAAGTTTTATTTATTTATAAAGTAAAATCTCACATAATGAATTTAGTTATAAAGTGCATTAGTATTGTAATGCGTAAAAGATTGTATATTAATAGATAACACATTTGCCGCCATGATTCACACTGATGATTATTTTATAATCAAGTATACGGCATATATATCCTATAGAGAAATTAAATTTTCAAATGTGGCCACATTAGTTTTCAATTATCAGATCCAGATAAAATCTTATGAAAATTTTTTTTTTGAAATATTTTAAATAATTAAAATGAAAATGCTTGTATTAGATTGGGCCAAGTGGGAGAATGTTGGAGTTTATCCAATTTACCCATCCAGATATAGACCATGCTAATACACATCGGAATTTATTTTATATATTTTAAATTGATCTAGACTCTGACTAAAGATAAATTTTTAATAAATTAATAAGGATATATTTGATGATTTGATAAAGTTTGAACTCTATACAACCATCATGGATAACAACCATCTTTCAGTCTTTGTAACTGATTCAGATACTGTCTTTGATAGATGAGATATATTATAAAAAATATCTCTTATGGATTTTGAGCTAGCGAGATCTTTTTCATCAAAAATTTTTGGAGTTGTGATTGGAAAACTAAGGTGCTGCTCAACGAAAATGAGAAGCATATCTAATCAAGTTCTTTAGTGATTGTAGAATACAGGTCGTTGCTGGCTAATTTGCTATAGATCGTTACAGGCTAAAAAAGAGATCTTGGACAATGTTTCAATGGTTTCATTTTTTTTATAAATTTTATTATTCTATAAAATTATCGCGGGCGTGGCTTCCCCTTTAGAAGATTTTTAGCTAACAAAAATATCTCTGGTTTTGGTTGAATTTGTTTGCTTTGGTTTCCTGACTTTGATGTGACTAATATTTCTGAATCTTTGATTTAAAAGGATCAGTGAGATCGGACAATCCTCATCTTAGGATCTCGTGATGATTCTATGACATCCAGCGGTTTGTCGGACTGCATTTTAATGACTACAATCTTTTCACGCTATCCTTGTCTCTCTCGCTCGCTCTGCTCTAATTACAGCTCTCTTCGTGAGAAGGAGGGGAGGTAGGGATGGCATAGGCTGGGTGGATGAGGGTGGTAATCGTGGTTGGGGTTCACCAGCAAGGCTTGTATAGTCATTTTAGAGAAGAAGATTAGAAAATGGATGAAGGTAAATTAGAAGATGAGTATTTTGATTTTTGATATTTTAAGTCTATATTAAATTATATTTTATTTTAAAATAATCTAATAAATTCATATAAGTGGTTTAACTCCATATAATTTGTCATGGAATAAATTTATTTTTTAAAAATTAACCTAGAAACTAAATTTGATATTATCATTGGGGTTTTTTTGTAAATTAATTATTTTATTTTTTTATTAGTCTTAACCGTAATGGTTACAATGTCCCCCTCAGCAAGATCCAAACAAAACTAACTTGTGAATATAAAAATATTAATGATTTATTTAAATTATAATTTTTTGCAATTAAAATTAAAATTGGAATCGAAATAAAAATTGAAAACGAAATCGAAATAAAAATTTAAATTTTTAAAAGAAAATAAAAATTAAATTTTAAATAAATTGAATTATTTTTTTTGTATCTCAATATTGAAATCGAAACGAGGCATCTCTTAATCAAATAATTGAAATAAAAATTATTTATTTTCTTTCCAAATTCAGGTCCTAACTATTTTACAACCAAACATCTGCTAATCTCTAATCACACACTGCCAATAATTAGCCTCGTAGGCTGGGCCGCATACTTAAGCCATATCCAGATAAAGCTAAAATGAACTGTTCCTCTGCGCCCGCGTCACCTCCATGTTGGCGCATCTTGTCATACCTTTTTATTTCTGCTTTGATGGTTTTAATTTTTAAATATTTTTAATTTTGGATCATCCACGTGGCGTGGCCGACAGCTAAAGGGATTAAAGAGAGACTATAATTATTAGGTTATAGGAAGGAGCTGGGGTGCGACGTTGGCCTTTTGAGATGATGGTTGCCACCGCCGTGCGGTTAGACATGAGCATTGAATCGGACCGTCCATGATACGATCTGGTCTGGCATAAAATGTGATATGGCCTCCTTGTTATTGAAACAGATCATGTCAGACACGATTCATACAGTCGGGCCGGGCCAGATTGGGCTAGAGGGTCTATGAACCACAATCTAAGCATGGCCCATGAGGGCCGAAGCTGGCACAATCCGAGGATCAGACACGATACAGTTCATATGCCCGCTCGATCCCTTAAGATACGGTCCATTTATAACTATTATGGACCATATCAGGCACAACCTATAACGTTCTTTTGAATTTTAAAAAATATTTTTTATAAATTAAAAAAAAATTAGAAAATAAATATAAAAAAGATAATGAGATATTAGATTTTTTTATAAAAATAAAAAACTACTTATGATGGATCAATGGTAAAGATTTGGCGTGGACCTTTATTATTTATTAATAAAAATTAAAATGATATAAAAAAAGAAAAGGTTAGCCTGACCTCCAGAATAAAATGAGAGAAAAAAAATATGTGACTCATCTCCATAATTAAAAAATAAAAAAATATACTGATATGAAATTAAAAATTAAAAATAAATAATAAAAATCTTACTAACCGTCGATAGTATCTGTGCCGTCACCATCGGATGTTGTATTTATAGAAATCTAAATATTTTCACTTCTCTAAATTATCTTAAAACTAACCATTTCATGATCGGAGGGAGGAGGAGGAGAGGATAAAATTATACATATTTTTATTTTTTTAAATTATTTTTAAAATTAATTATTATGAAATAAAATAATAAAAATATAAAAAATAATTATTTATGACTGTTGATGGATCTAACGGATCATGGGTCATGTCGATCGCGTGCTATGCCGTGCTTCGTACGGCCGCCACTCCTAAGCCACAGACCAAGTTCGGCTAGGGGGTTGGGTTAAATGTACCATGTTAGGTACGGTCCATTAAGATGGTAGCCCAATGGTAGGCATAGCCGACTGTCCAAATCTACGTATGGCTGTGGTATGTAATTTTTTTCGAATTGTGTATTTCATTTGTCAAGGGATAAGTATGAACTTAAAAAAATTAAAAATCATAATTAAATATTAGTCTTGCCTTTCGTTTAGATGAACAGTGGAGGTCATATAATCTTAAGGTTGAATTGTGAAATATACTTGGAGGAACATCCTCAGTTGACATATCTGAGTAAATAACGACAGGAAGAAAAATATGGTTGAAAAAAAAAATATATATATATATGTGTCATTTTTTTTCTTTTTTTTCATTTTGATTTTTTTTTGATAAGAACTTTTCTTTTTGGTTAGATACTAACATTTCTTTAAGTTGTTGCTGGAACGGAACATGTAAAAACCTTATTTCGGAAGTTACGTCCTGCCACGGTGGTTCAAGTTAGAATGGATCAATGGGATTTAGCAGGGCTTGTTTAGTTAGACTAGGTCCAATTAGTCAACTGCGTCTTGGAGTGGTCAATTTGATTTTAATTAGGTGAGATTGAATCAAATTCAGTCCACTTATGTGATTTTTTGTCTAAAATAATAATTCCATGCAGTCCAAACACGCGCCTTTGCCATGAAATGTATATTCCAATATTCCCTTCCGCTCTCCCGGGCCACAGGATTCACAGGGCACAGTGGAGTGTCGCATAACTCAAATATGCAACTTATTGTCACACTTAATTAGAAACCAACTCCGTAATATGTGTCCCACCATTGTTGATCTCCCAATGTCATGCCCTAGAGCCCTCATCTAGGTTGGCTATGTGACACGGCCATGCGAACTCTAGAGAAATAAGCTATAGTTCATACAAGACCTATAAGATGAACTAGTTTCCAATATCAGTAGAAATTTAAATGAATAGATAATGATCAAATAACTCGATTAAATGAATCCACTATGATCGAATACTCAAATTTATTCAATTATAAAGTTTTCAAACATTCATTGGTATCGGAAGATAAACTAGCAAGCTAACTAATAACTTTAACGATTGAACTCATTATCTGACCTATCTGAAACTAAGTATCCTGCATCTTTGAAAGAAAAAAGAGAGAGATGATATAAGCTTTACAATCCAATAAAAATCTCCATATTCACACCAATATAGATAAGTAAATTTAAAATAATGGTTAAGTATATCAAAATACAAGTTGAAATCATAAACCTCATACCAATTATTCAGCATAACTCAAATATAAATTCATAAAATTATACACACATAATTATACAACATCAAATATATAACCCATTCAAGAAAATATATCAGAGATATATCATCAGTCCAAAACTTTTATTTAGCAATGGTTCATATATCTTATCTTCATTATTATCTATATTTCTGATCGATAGTTATCTTTTCAATCTGGACCTCCCACAGTCATTCTTCAATCAATGATTGGCAAATGATAATCCATGCTTTGATTTGTGATGGAAAACTATAATATTCATGCTTCCATCCAAAATGCCAAAACAAAATATCCACACTTTGGCTTGCAGTGCTAAATCATAATATCCGTACTTTAGCTTGCAATGATAAACCAAGATGTCATGATTTAGTCCATTATGGGCAATCCAAAGGATGACAATCTAGTCTATGATTGGATATCCATTATCGTGGCTAGTCCATATTGTTTTACTCAATCATCAAATCATTTAATTTTAAACATTTCAAAGAAAAAATAATTTCATACTATGTTTCTTTGCCCAATTTCAAATTACCAACATCATATTCCAAACAATCAATATATGGTACATGTACACAGTAAAGAGTCATATATTTATATTTACAACATCAATCAAATAGTAAATGATAATCACTCAATCCAAAAATCTCAAAGCCATCACTACATAACATAAAAACATGTACATACATATGTATAGAAATCTTAATCTCTACCGACAATAAATATAGACAAATTAAATAGGTACTTGTCTACACCTTGATCTATGAAATCAGAGCAAAGTGCCTACTCAACACTATTTTTGTAGCGAAATTCAGTGCAGGGGTAAAATGATAATTTTAAATTTTTTTCAAAATTATAATTTTATAGCGAAAAAATATTAATTAATCTAATTAATTAATATAAATTTATCCTACACTAGGATCTAAATATGATATATAGCATGCATGCATTTAAATTTGAAATTCAAATTCGAACAGTAAACACTTTACTATAATGTGTTCAGAACACAATACCTTTGTGCAGGTAGTAGATCGCGCAATCTGATCACCATCGAGAAGTCTGATCATCGCGACGCAGCCACACAGTATGTCTGACCTCTGCGGATCGTCCACACGAAGCTCTCGATCTGATCGACTCCTCACGAGTGCTAGCTCGTTGTAGAGCCCTTTTGACAGCCGATGCTGATCGAACTCCTTCGATCGATGTCTGTCGATTCTTCGGATGCTCCAGATCGTCAACAGATGTGCTTGAGAGGATGTTGAAGATCTTCCTAAAATTTGTGGGCTCATGACACTCGTAGCTCACCTTCTCACTTCTCGAACCCTAGACTAAAACTCTAGGGAACTCACCGGAAACCTTGCACCCACTTTTCTTTCTTTTCTTTTTTTTTTTCTTAGAAGGATATGGACTTTCTTCTCATGCACAAGACTTCCTCACGCCCCAAATTTTTCTCCAAAAAATCTTCTTCTTCCACGCCCCACTCTTCTCCTCCTTTTATAACAATGTCAATGTCTTATCCAAAAGAAAGGATAAAGATGAGTAATTACACATTTGAATTCAAATCAAATTTTGAATTCAAATGGACACCAACTCATCCCTTATCTACTAAAGGCGTGAGGCATGGCTTAAATTATGCATGGAGTGATTTCATGAGAAATCTTTTCTCATGTAATAAATGGAGCGTAAAAAAAGGGATAAGGTGCAAAGATTGATTGCCCATTCAAATTCAAACTTTATTTTGAATTTGAATGGCCAACCAATCATCCTTATCTATTTATTTGGCATATTAAAGTGGGGCGTGGAGAGGGCTTGGCGTGAGGAAAAAATTCATGAGAAGTTTCTTCTCATGAATTCAAATGGGTGCAATGGAAGTGAGGTGGTGCATGGAGATTGGGTCAAGGTGGTTTAATTATTTAAACCAACCTAATTGAACCAAATAAGTTAGGTCCAATTAGACTAATTTAAACCCAACTTAATTAGGCTTAATTAGGCTCAATAAAATTTTAATCAAATCAGGAATTGACTAAGCCCAACCCCTGATCAAATCAGGGACCAAACCATCTCGACGATTAGGTCAACTCTTAACCTAATTGGGTCAAACCCAACTGAATCCAATTCAATTGGACTTGATCCAAAAATAATTACTCAATCAAATTGAGTTAATTAGTGATCAAATCACTAATTAAATCTCTCATAAATATGAGTCCAAATTTGATGGGCAATCAGGCATCAGAATTCATCGATATGTAACCCTGATCAAAAAATCCCAACCAGTGGGACTCTTGACCCCCGTACCCATAATGTGTGGAACTAATGATCAGAGAATCCTGATTCTCGATCACTGAGTCCCAAACATATAGGATTCTACATCAGCCATCAGATCAAATAGGAATCTCTAATGTGTGTGACCCCATAGATTCGAACCTAAGCCGGTAGCACAGGAACCAATTCTGTACTAATCGAAGTGACCATCTAGCAATGGTATCCGACGTTCGGATAGGTCGAAGAGTCACAATCGCAACACTCAGAACCTACGTGAATATGGTTACTATATAATTCATCCTTTTGACCTCTGTGTTTAGGACGACTCAGGGTTAAACTGTCCAAACTGATTAGATCATCCGAATCGTGCTCAACTCAAACAGTCCTGTGACTCCTCACAAAGACTACCTTGGCCAAGATTTTGCTAAATTGAAACACGACTGTACACAGCTCCTAAACTGGAGTGGTCAATCCATCTTGATACACGCACCGATAAGTCAAGTACTTGACTACACCCAGCAGCCTTCCGTCACTGAATTAGAAATTCAGGTAGTCCAGTGCCTAAGTGTAGTGAGTTGCTTGCAAGTCACCATAGTGGTCTCAGGTCGGAGGGACATTTATACCCATATTTCATCGGAGTAAATCTTGACAGCAGAAATAGCTCCGGAGTCAGTCACGTTCAGTGCAGATGTACCCTTACATCTCATCTGTATGCCATACCAGTATCTCCACACTCATTGGTTAAGAGGACAACCAACCTATATGGCACACAACGACCTATGCTTGATAAATTGTCGTCCTTGGTAACAACGTATCATTTGGTCGCGAACAGATTTAAGGACTAAATGACAAATCTTTTTTGTCGAGTTTAAATAGTCCTAAGGACTTCACCATAACATAGGAGTTCATTAGAAGATGAAACATTTTATGATGAAAAATATCAAAAATAATTTTTATTAATTATAATTTATGTACAAATACAAAAATGAGCACAACCGTCAACAGGCTGACGATTGACTTTGGGACACTATTCCAACAATCTCCCACTTGGCCTAAAGCCAATCGGTGTAGTATCTAATACCCATCTTCGACTTGTAGTTGTCGAACTCCTTCACCGCAATGGCTTTAGTTAATGGGTCAGTTAGATTCTCCTTTCGTCGATCTTCTGAAGATCGACATTACCTCGATCCATAATTTTTTGGATGAGATGGTAGCGGCGTAGAATATGCTTCGTCCGTTGGTGTGCCTTTGGTTCCTTCGCCTGAGCAATGGCTCCAGAGTTTTCACAGTAGAGCAGAACTGGACCAACAAGGGAGGGTGCTACTCCAAGCTCGGTGATAATTTTCTCAGCCACACCACTTCTTTGGCAGCATCTGATGCAGCTACATACTCCACCTCGCAAACTGAATCAGCCACTGTGTGCTCTTGAACTTTTCTAGCAGATAGCCCCACCATTAAGGGTAAAAATAAATCCCAACATACTTTTGCTGTCATCGTGATCAGATTGGAAATTAGAGTCTGTAAACCCTATAAGTCTCAAGTCCGATTCACCATAAACAAGCCACTGGTCCTTAGTATTTCTTAAATACTTCAGAATGGTTTTAACAACCTTCCAGTGATTCTCCTCTGGATCAGATTGGTATCTACTCACTACCCCTAGTGAGTATGCCACATCTGATCGTGTACATGTCATGGCATACATGATAGATCCCACTGTCGAAGTATATGAAATTCTACCCATACGCTCTCTCTCTTGAGGTGTTGTCGGACAATCCCTCTTCGAGAGAGAAATTCCATGGCCTATCGAAAGATAGCTTTTCTTGAAATTCTCCATGCTGAACCTCTTTAGCATAGTATCAATGTACGTGGACTGAGATAAATCAAGCAATCTTTTAGATCTATCCCTATAGATCCTCATCCCTAGGATGTAGGAAGCTTCTCCCAGATCCTTCATGGAGAACTGTGACGACAGTCAAATCTTTATTCCTGTAATGCAGGGATATCATTCCCGATTAAGAGAATGTCATCCACATACAATACAAGAAATACTACTACTAGACCATTAGCCCACTTATAAATGCAGGGCTCTTCTCCATTCTTAACGAAGCCATACGTCTTGATCGTCTTATCAAAAATATGTTCCAACTCCGTGATGCCTGCTTAAGTCCATAAATGGACCTTTGTAGCCTGCACACCTTAGACTCATCTGTGGATGTGAATCTTTCAGGTTGTATCATATACACCTCTTCATCCAGCTCTCCATTTAGGAAAGTTGTCTTCACATCCATCTGTCAGATTTCATAGTCCAGATGGGAAGCTATCGCATGTATAATCCGAATGGATTTGAGCATTACCACAGGAGAAAACGTCTCGTCATAGTCTATATCATAACGTTGACGATATCCCTTGGCAACCAGACGGGCTTTATAGGTTTTCACCTTTCCATCTGCACCTCTCTTCCTCTTGAAGACCCATTTACACCCTATGGGTTTTACTCCTTCAGGTGGGTCAACCAATGTCCACACATCATTGACCTTCATGGACTCCATTTCAGATTTCATGGTCTCTAGCCATTTTTCAGAGTCGGATCTCTGCATTGCATCCATGTAGGTGATCGGATCCTCATCATTTTCATCAAGTTCGATAGGATTGTCGTCCAGGACAAGAAACCATAGTATCTATCCGGTTGATGTGGTACTCTATCAGATCGCTTTAAGGGTGCTTGAACAATGGGCTCCGGATCTGATCTAATCAAATCCGGTTCAGGTTCAGCAACTTGCGTCGGATTTTTCACCTGTCGAACTTCGTCAAGTTCGACCAAAGAGGCAACAGTCCCTTCACCAAGGAACTCCTTTTCCAAAAAGATTGCCTTAAGGCTGATAAACACTTTTTGCTTATCAGCTAGGTAGAAGTAATACCCTTTAGTCTCTTTTGGGTACCCTATAAAATTACACTTGTCAGACCTAGGTCCAAGCTTGTCCGTAATTAAATGTTTAACATAAGCCGGACACCCTCAAATCCTAAGGTGCGAGAATACTGGCTTACGTCCTATCCATATCTCATATGGCATTTTGGTTACAGACTTACTCGGAACTCTATTTAGAAGGTAACAAGCCGATTCGAGCGCATATCCCCAGAGGAGATCGGCAGACCAGCAAACCCCATCATGGATCGAACCATATCCAACAAGGTCCGATTCCTCTTTTCAGATACACCATTATGTTGTGGTGTTCCAGGAGGAGTCCACTGAGAGAGAATCCCATTCTCTCTAAGATATGTCAGAACATCATTGGAAAGTATTCACCTCCTCGATCAGATCGAAGAGTTTTAATACACTTTTCAGTTTGTTTTTCTACCTCAACGCGGAATAGTTTGAACATTTCAAATGACTCCGATTTATGCTTCATTAAATAGACATACCCATACCTCGATAGGTCATCTGTGAAGGTTATGAAGTAGAAATATCCACCTCTTGCACTTGAGCTCATGGGTCCACATACATTAGAATGTATCAAACCCAAGAGTTCACTGGCTCGCTCACCTTTTTCAGTAAAAGGTGATTTGGTCATTTTACCAAGAAGACATGACTCACAGGTTGGAAGTGATTCACAATCACCTACTTCAAGAATTCCTTCTTGAGCCAACCTGTTTATCCTGTTCTTATTGATATGACCTAGCCTACAGTGCCAAAGGTAGAATCTGACACATTATCTATTCTAGGACGTTTACCGGAGGTTTGAACCACATTAACAGGTTGTGATAGAAAGTAAATTTCATTATTAAGTTGTCCAACAAACATTGTAACACCATTCAAAATGGTATTGCAAACGTTTCTTTTATTAAAAATTGATAACCGTTCATGGCCAAAAGGTCTACAGAAATAATATTTAATAAAAAGCTTGGACAATAGTGACATTCACTCAGAATTAAGTTTCGAGAATTGATTACAAGGTTCATGATTCCTAATGCTAGAACTGAAACTTTGCTTCCATCTCCAATGTTGAGGAATCTCTCACCTTCATCAAATCTCCTACTGACCTGCAGACCCTGCATCGAATTGCAAATATGATAAGGCTTCCGGTATCCAATACCAGCAGTAGTATCACAAATGAAAAAGTTGCAAGGTGTTATTATATAAGTACCTTGCTTCTTCTTCGGCCTGTTTGGGTCCAGGGAAGCAATGTATAGAGGACAGTTCCTCTTCCAGTGCCCCTGCTTCTTGCAAAAGAAGCACTCCGCCTGGCTCTAGTCGGGCTTGCGCTTCTTGGTCTGACCCGGTACAGACGTCCCAGCATGCAGCTGCACCTTCTTATTCTTCTTCTTCTTCTTCTTCCCTTTCTTAAAGGGTCGACGACCAGAAGAAGACCCTCCCATAACATTCATCGACTCCTTATGGAGCTGGTGATCCTTCTCAAAGTTCTACAGCAACCCCAACAAGTCGTGGTAGTTCATGCAGGCTTTGTCATCCGAAAATGAGTAAGGAAGGGGAGGAAGGACTTGGGTAATGAATTAAGGATCGTATCCTTACCGAGCTGCTCGTGCAAGGAAAAGCCCAGTTTACTTAGGTGCTCAATCATTTCGATCATGTACAGTACATGTGTTGCCCAGCTATGCAACCCAAGAGGGGGGGTGAATTGGGTTTCTAAAAATTTTAAACTTAACTTATGACTTACAACAAATGTTTAACAATAGCTAAATAAATGAGGAGAGTATAGTTGATTCAAGGCTAATGGTTGAATGCAAGAATGCAAGAGAATAAAGAAATTCTAAAGAAGAGCAATTAGGCACAACACAAACAAAAGGATTTATAGTGGTTCGGTGCCAACCTTGCACCTACATCCACTCTCCAAGCTTCTACTTGGAAATTTCAATCCACTAACTTGTATTCAACCTGAATACAAACGTCGAAAACTCTGACTCTAGCTATCCCAAGCTAGTCCACTTATTTTTCGGATACAAGCCAACCTAATACACTCTGATTCAAGGTTCGGATCAACCTTCCTTTGTTTTGGAATCCTTCCAAAATAAAAACAATAACTCAAACAGAGTATAACAATCAGTAGCACAGTAAATACAAAAGAAGCTCCTTTAATGAGTGAATGAGGCTTTAAATACACTTTACTCAAAGAGAAGAAAGCTCTTTTCTATTTTCTCAAGGTGGTTGGAGACTTGAATGTGCACTTGAGGAGTTGGTGAGCATGAACTAAAAGCTTCTTGAATACTTTGAGTGAGCTCTTGCTTAGGACTGAAAAGTATGCTTGAAATCCTCTTTTCAAAAATCTCTCTTCTTGATTCTACTTCATGATTCCCACCTTTTTGTCCCTTTTATAGCTTTAAAAATGGTGGAGAATAATTTGGGCTGAAATAGAGCCGTTAGACCATATTAAATGAGCATTAAAAGACTTAAAATGGGTTAAAAACTAGTCGTTGCGGAACATTTCCTCACAAGGGTCGACTCATGGGTCGACTCATGCTCATGGGTCGACTCATGGGTCGACCTCTGTGGAAAAACATCAGAAAACAACCAGAAAATCAAGGTTCTGTAAATTTGGCCTAAAAACAGCAGAGATCGACTCATGGGTCGACTCATGCCTAGGGATCGACCATGGGGTCGACTCACAGGCTGTGCCAAGCCTATGCCGGCCAAAAAGTCTGCGTGCCAATCAGCTCATTATGCCATGAGTCGACTCATGGGGTCGACTCATGTTTTTCAAACATGAATATCTTTCAAAATACAAGTCCAAAAATAATAAAATTTTCATCAATGGATCACAAATCTTTTGTTCTATCACTTGATGCTTTCAAATCAGGTTTGGTAAAATTATGATTTTTCCCTGAAAAGCAATAAGTCTTTTTCAAGCGAAAATCATTAGTACCCCTTCAAATACTTTGTAATCATCAAAATCAATCCAAGGAGCAACAATCTCCCCCTTTTTGATGATGATAAAATACTTGAGCAAAAGTATATATATGAAATATTAAGCATGAATTTCAAAGGAATGAAATGCATCATAGGTAGTTTGAAGATAAATAGGAAATTTGCTACCAAATTAAAATTACTTATAAGTGCATTTGCTTGAAAAGAAGATTGATTCTTTGGCATGTGATACATGTGCCCATTTGCTTATGTTGCTCATTTGCCTAACAATTTGCCTATTACTTAATAATTTAAAAATTTGCTCATTTAAAAATATTTGCTTATTTGATTATGTGATTTTGGTATCAGAGCAGAATTTTTGGTATCAGAGCAAAGCAGAATTTGCCTAAGAATTTTGAAAATTTGCTCTTTGCTCATTTGAAAATATCTTATTTGCTCGTTTGCTCATTTGATTATTTAATTTTGGTATCAGAGCATGCCTAAGAATTTGAAAAACTACTCATTTGCTTAATATTTTGCTCAATTTACTTTTGATTCTTTTATCAATTTGCTTTTGATTCTTTTATCAATTTATTTTTGATTCTTTAATTTCTCTCCCTTTTTGACAGCATCAACAAAAATTGTTTACTCCCCCTTTTCTGAATATATTTTCTCTATTTCTTTCTTTTGATGGAATTAATTTTACTAATGTTACTTTTGTTTACTCTCCCTTTTACTAATGTTACTTCTTTAGCTTCCTTCTTTATTGCTTGTTTCTTAGTTGCGAATTATTTTACTCCCCCTGAATACAGCAAACATAAAAGATATACCATTAGATATCAAAGATATGAAATTGCAATTCATAGTATGCACATAATTGAAAGTAACTCAATTTAAAGGTCATACATTAAAAGTCAAAGAGTAGATATATATATAATCAAAAAGTGACTGATACCATATAGTTGTTCCAATACAAATATCAAAATACAAAAGTCAATCAGTCATCATTACATGGCTCAAAAGATAGATCCTAGAAAGAGACTAAAGATAAGACTAACTACAAAATCTAGTAGAGCTCATGACTGGATGGATCAGAGTCAGATGAATCGGAGATGGGGTGAGGAGATGAAGGATCACGACCAAGGGCTCGACCTCTACCCCATCTGCCTCTACCACGAGTGGAGGTGCCGGCACGAGTGGGCGGACGAGATGATCCTGAAGGCTAAGAAGCAACAAACTGAACTGCAAGAGAGAGTTTGATGGTATCCAGAAGGTTCAAGGCTCTCGAAACAGACTGTAACAGTGTAGTGAACTGGGTGGATGCATGCTCACTAGAGCCTCTGATCTCTCTCCTTAGAAAATCAAATCCACTCTCCAATACTCCTCTAAGTCTGGCTACCTCCATAGATAGGTCTGAGACCTCAGTGGTATACTCCTGTGGCTGTGGATGTGCCAGAGCTAACACTTGCCCCTGCAAGTCAAGTACCCTCCTAGTCAGTCTCAATATATAACCCTCAAGCTGCTGAATGCGAACTGACTGATCTGAAATCATCTGAAAGACAGTGGAGATGTGAGGGATCAAAGTCTGATCAGATACATCATGTGATGTGGATCCCTGTGCAAAAGCTGAAGTGCCCCATTATCGAGAAAGTAAGAAAGCCACATGCTGAGAGATCATCTCAATCTGGTCATCAGCCAATCTGATCTCTGAGGGATGTGCTCTGCTGTCTGGCTGCTGGACTGGAGTGTGCCTCCTAGTAGACTCTGATGGGCCAGTCTCGGGATCTGAAACGAACTGAATGTCTGGAGATGCTGCCCTGATATCATGGAGAGGTGATGAAGGACCTTCTTCCTCAGCTCTGTGCTCAACTCTCTCTTCTGCACCCTTAATCCAACCACCATCAGTCCTAGTAAATCCATGCGGTGCAAAGTATGTTGGTTGATGGTGTCAGAGTGAGAAAACCTAGCTGCTGCCTCCCCCTCAAAACTAACTCCAAACCTCCTGAATACCAATGTGAGGGCCATATCGAAAGACAGATGTGCCTTGGATCTATTCAGGGTTTCCCTTATGGCTTCTATCATTAATGCTGGGAGGTTTAGGGGGGTTTAGGTAATCACATGAAACATGATGCAGATGTCTCGGCCTGAGAGGAGGTCATGTCTACCACTTCTAGGGAAGAAAAGCTTTGTTACCATTTGATGTAGTATTCTCATCTCAATGGACAGGATCTTGGCTTCTAGTTTGTTTAGGCTTCCCAGAAGGTTCCTCCTAAAATCACATTAATTCTTTCTTCCTTGACTGGGAGTTCCATGTTTGAGTATCCCTCACAGGGCAAATGAAGAATCTCTCTCAAAAGTATAGGATCTAAACAGATATCTATACCCTTAACATTGGATGTTACTGTTCCATTGCCATAGCTCAAGTTCAGATAAAATTTCTAACCAAATCCACATAGGTAATTTCTTTAAGAGAGCAGTAAAATCTCCAACCTTGATCTTTGATTTTTGAACCAATGGAGAACCCCTCTTTTTCAAAAAATCTGAAATCTATATTTTTTTTGGGTTCTACCTTTTAACAGATAAGGAAATTTTACTGGGGCTTAATGGAGATCGAGAAGAACCTGGAGCAGATGCCGAAACAGGAATGGAAGCAGATGAGGTCTGAGAAGCCTGTCTCTTCCTGGCACGCCTTCTTCCAACTCGCGGACCGACTTCCTTCTTTGTGGGAGCTTCATTTTTGGAGCCATTTTCACCACTAGAGCAAGCAAGGGGTCTTGGGAGGTCAAATGTGTGAAGAGATAAAGGGATTTTAGGGGAAGGAAAGAATCTTTGGAGGAGTGAAACCCCGATTTGGAGGAGAAGGGTGGAAGCTAGGGCACGCTCCAACCGCTCCAAATAAGGGATGAGATGGGGATGAAATCGATTCCTAAGGATCGATTTGAGGTGAGAGGGGTGATGGGAGAAGAATCTTGGGGGTAGGTCTTGGGTTTGGAGAGGAAGAAGAAGGGGACCTAAGGTTTTGAGAGAGGAAGAAGACGGTGGAATGGGTCGGCTCAATGAATGAGATTTTAATCAAAAAGAAGAAGCCCGTGGGATTTTGGCCAAAACTATAAGTTTGCCATTGGGTCGACCCTAGGGGGTCGACTCATGGTTCACAGAAATCCAGAAAAAATGATGAATAATTTTTGAAAAATTCAAAACTTTAGGAGAAGGATATTTGCTCAATGATCAATTATGAGAATGGTAATTTTGAGCTTTTAAGCCCAAGAAAATGATGAGAATTGAGTTCAAAGAGTTTTTGACATTGAACCCTTGAGAGTAGAGAGACATTTAAGCAGATGGATCAAGATTCCTAGTTCTCTCCTAATTTCACAGAATCTATCTTCACTTAGGGCCTTTGTAAAGATGTCGGCTAATTATTTTTCAGTACAAACATAGTCAAGAATTATGTCTTTATTTTGAACATGTTTCTTATAAAATGATGCCTGATTTCAATATGTTTAGACCTAGAATGCTGAATTGAATTTTTAGTAAGATTTATGGCACTGGTGTTATCACATCTTATGGGAGTTTTATTAAGTTTGATACCAAAATCTTCGAGTTGTTGCTTAATCCACAAGATTTGAGCACAACAACTTCCGGCTGTAATGTATTTGGCCTCGACCGTAGACAGTGCTACCGATTTTGTTTCTTGCTAAACCAGGAGATTATGTTAACTCCAAGAAATTGGCAAGTTTCACTAATGCTTTTTCTATCTAATCTACATCCAGCAAAATCAGCATCTGAATATCCTATTAAATCAATTAATGAGTCCTTAGAGTACATAATCTAGAGTTTGAGTACCATTTAAATATCTAAAGATTCTTTTAGCAGCATTCAAGTGAGATTCTTTAGGATTAGATTGAAATCGAGCACAAAGACAGACACTAAACATAATATCAGGTCTACTCGCAGTTAAATATAGCAGAGAGCCAATCATACCTCTATAATATTTTAAGTCTACACTTTTACCTTCTTCATCCTTGTCAAGCTTACATGAAGGGCTCATGGGTGTGCCAATTATTTTGGAGTTCTCCATTCCAAATCTTTTGAGTAATTCCCTTGTGTACTTGCTTTAAGTGATGGAGATTCTTCCTTTGTTTGTTTGATTTAGAGTCTGAGAAAGAATGTAAGTTCTCCCATCATGCTCATCTCGAACTCCCCCTGCATGAGCTTTGCAAAATCTTGACAAAGAGATTCATTAGTAGACCCAAAAATAATGTCATCAACATATATTTGTATAACTAATATATCATCTTGATTTTTTTAATGAAAAGGATTGTATCTACATTGCCTCTTGAAAAACTATTATTAAGTAAAAATTTGCTTAGCCTTTCATACCAAGCCCTGGGTGCTTGTTTCAAACCATATAGAGCTTTATTTAATTTAAAAATATGATTAGGAGAAGCATGATTTTTAAAGTCTGGGGGTTGTTCTACATAGACTTCTTCAACAATATATCTATTCAAAAAGGCACTTTTGACATCCATTTGAAATAATTTAAATTTCATAAAGCAAGCATATGCAAGTAGAAGTCTAATTGCCTCTAATCTAGCAAAAGGTGCAAAGGTCTCATCAAAATCAATTCCTTCTTCTTGATTATAACCTTTAGCAACCAATCTTGCTTTATTTCTTATTACATATCCATGTTCATCTAATTTATTCCTAAAAACCATTTTGTGTCAATTATTGAATAATTTTTAGGTCTTGATACTAAAGTCCATACATTATTTCTTTCAAATTGATTAAGTTCCTCTTGCATTGCATTAATCCAATTATAATCATTTCCAGCTTCTTCAATGGTTTTAGGTTCAAGATGAGAGACAAAAGCACAATGATTGAATGCATCTTTAAGTGAAGAACGAGTTCTTACCCCATGCATAGGATCACCAATAATTAGCTCCTTAGGGTGATTGTGAACATACCTTCATTTTTTGGGTAGGTCATTTGTACCTTGAGGTTGTTCTTGATGTTCTTCACCTCCCTCATCCTGTTTATCTTCATGTTCCTCATCATCTTGAATTGTTGAATCTTTAGAGTGATCTCCTTCATTCCTTCTATAAGAGGATCTGCATCATCAACACCTTCATTCTTCCTTGAAGAAGATCGTTAGATTCATCAAAGATAATATGTATTGACTCCTCTACTACTAAGGTTCTTTTGTTAAAAATCTAAAAGCTTTACTAGTGGAGGAGTAACCAAGAAAAATTGCTTCATCTGATTTTACATCAAATTTTTCAAGTCTTTCTTTACCATTATTTAATACAAAACATCGGCAACCAAAAATATGAAAATATGCAATATTAGGTTTTCTTCCTTTCCAAAGCTCATAGGGGGTTTTCTTTAAAATTTGTCTAATCAAAGCATGATTTAAAATGTAACATGCTGTGTTAATAGCTTCCACCCAAAAGTATCTTGGAAGGTTGCTTTCACATAGCATGGTACGGGCCATTTCTTCTAGGTTCTATTTTTCTTTCTACTACCCCATTTTGTTGGGGTGTCCTAGGTGCAGAGAAATTATGACCTATTGCTTTTTCATCATAAAATTTTTAAAGTCTTGATTTTTAAATTTAGTTCCATGATCACTTCGAATATTTTGAATTGAAAATCCTTTCTCATTAGTGACTTTTCGATAAAATTTAGTGAAAACTTGAAAAGTTTCATCCTTGTGTGCCAAAAAGAAAACCCATGTAAAATGAGAGAAATCATCAATAATTACAAAACCATATCATTTTTCTCCTAGACTAGTAGTTCTAGTTGGTCCAAATAAGTCCATGTGCAATAGCTCTAAAGGTCAGAGGTTGAAACAATATTTTTAGATTTAAATGAAACTCTTGTTTGTTTACCTAATTGGCATGCATCACAAATTCTATCCTTTTCAAAATTCAATTTTGGCAAACCAAGAACCAATTCCTTCTTAATTAATTTTGAAAGTGAATGCATGCTAAATGTACAAGCCTACGATGCCAAAGCCAACTAGTCTCATTAATCTTGGTATTCAAAGATACTAGGCATTGCATGTTTATCTTTGATAGATCATTCAAATCTACCATATAAACATTACCATGTCTATGTCCAACAATTTTAATGCCTTCATTAATAGGACTAGTTACAATGCAAACAGAAGATTCAAAAATAACTTTATATCCTTTATCACAAAATTGACTAATGCTTAGTAAATTATGCTTTAAACCATCTACTAACAAAATATTTTCAATGTATTTGGAGGGAGTGATACCAATGTTACCTATACCGATGATCTTTCCTTTACCATTATCTCCAAAGGTAACCATCCCTCCATTCTTAGCATCAAGTGTGATGAATTGAGATTCATCACCAGTCATGTGTCTCGAGCATCCGCTATCAAGATACCATTTTCTGTTTCCTCCTTGGGATGCTAGACACACTGCAGGCAAAAGTCAAATTTTTGTTTTAGGTACCCAAACTTTCTTGGGTCCTTTTTGGTTAGTCATAATGGTTCCTTTTGGAACCATATTTTCTTTACATTTGAGTTTACAGATTTGTTAGAGAAGCAAGTGTATGATTTATGTCCTACTCTACCATATTTGAAGCAAGTAATATTAGATAACTTGTTACTTGAAGAGTTTACATAGATATTTTTTAGATACTTTTATTTCTTCAAGGGGTTATAGCCAAGTCCAGCCTTATCATACATGGCCTTTTGATTTTCTAGAATCATATTAAGTTTATTAGAGCTCAAGGTGAATTTTTCAACTATTGATTTTAGCTTAGCAATTTCATTCTTTAAATTTTAATTTTCTTGAAGCAGGGTGGATTTTTCAATTGAAATGCCTTCATTTTGTTTCAGTAAAGATTGATTTTTTGATTTTAAATCTTTGTTCTTTATCCCTAGTTTCTTTAGTTCATCAATTAAATCATAGAAAGCTTCATGAAGTTCTTCAAATGTAAAGTCACTAGGAGTTTCGGAGTTTATCTCATTTTCATGTGCCATAAGGCACAAGTTGGCTTGTTCTGTTGAGTCTTCCTCTTCGGAGCTTGAGTCATCACTCCCACTCCAAGTGGGCATCATGGCCTTCTTCTTGTACTTCTTGGGATCCTTCTTCAGTTGTGGGCATTCGACTTGAAGTGTCCCGGTTTCTTGCATTCATAGCAGATAAGGGGTTGGTCTTTATTCTTTTCTTTGCTCTGTTTCTCTTTTGCGAGTGGCCTCTTCCTCATTCCATATTTTTTTTTCTCAAAAATTCTTGAACCTTCGGGTAATGAGTGCCATCTCTTCATCCTGCTCTTCATTATCGGTGTCATCAGTTTCTTCATCTGGTTGAGCTGTGGATTTGAGAGCGATTGTTCTCTTCTTTTTGACTTCTTCCTCTTGATGTTGTTTCATGTTCAGCTCATGTGTCATCAATGATCCAAGAAGCTCTTCCAAGAGTAGGATGTTTAGATCTTTGGCTTCTTGGATGACGGTCACTTTGGCTTCCCAAGTTCTTGGTAAGGATCTGAGAATCTTTCTTACAAGCTCACTATTAGAATAGGACTTACCAAGACTCTTTAAACCATTTATAATATCAGTAAAGCGAGTAAACATTTCAGTTATAGACTCATCATGCTCTATTTTAAACAATTCATATTTATGCACGAGCATGTTAATTTTGGACTCCTTTACTTGATTGGTTCCTTCATGGGTTACCTCTAATCTATCCCATATTTCTTTAGCAGACAAGCAAGTTGAAATGCGATTAAATTCATTAGCTTCAAGAGCACAATATAGAACATTCATAGCTTTAGCATTTAGTTGGGTTATTTTCTTATCAACCTCATCCCACTCTTTTTCAGGTTTGGCTGATTCCACACCATCAATAATTTTAATGGGTGTGTGAGGGCCGTTTACTATGATACTCCACATATCATAGTCGAGTGCTTGAATAAAGATTTTATCCGAGCTTTCCAATAGGTATAATTGGACCCATTGAAAAGTGAAGGTCGGTTAGTGGACTACCCCTCGGTCAGAGAAGTGCCAACTTGAGTTGTCATAGATCTTTAACTCTTTGATTGGTTAGATCAAAGTAGGGCTAGAGCACCAGACTCTGATACCACTTGCTGCCCAGCTATGCAACCCAAGAGGAGGGGTGAATTGGGTTTCTAAAAATTTTAAACTTAACTTATGACTTACAACAAATGTTTAATAATAGCTAAATAAATGAGGAGAGTATAGTTGATTCAAGGCTAATGGTTGAATGCAAGAATGCAAGAGAATAAAAAATTCTAAAGAAGAACAATTAGGCACAACACAAACAAAAGATTTATAGTGGTTCGGTGCCAACCTTGCACCTACATCCACTCCCAAACTCCTACTTGGGAATTTCAATCCACTAACTTGTATTCAACCTGAATACAAACATCAAAACTCCGACTCTAGCTATCCCAAGCTAGTCCACTTGTTTCTCGAGTACAAGCCAACCCAATACACTCCGATTCAAGGTTCGGATCAACCTTTCCTTTTTTGGAACCCTTCCAAAATAAAAATAATAACTCAAACAGAGTATAACAATCAGTAGCATAGTAAATACAAAAGAAGCTCCTTTAATGAGCGAATGAGGCTTTAAATACACTTTACTCAAAGAGAAGAAAGCTCTTTTCGATTTTCTCAAGGTGGTTGGAGACTTGAATGTACACTTGAGGAGTTGGTGAGCTTGAATTAAAAGCTTCTTGAATGCTTTGTGTGAGCTCTTGCTTAGGGCTGAAAAGTATGCTTGAAATCCTCTTTTCAAAAATCTCTCTTCTTAATTCTACTTATGATTCCCACCTTTTTGTCCCTTTTATAGCTTTAAGGAATAGTGGAGAACAATCTGGACTGAAATAGAGCCATTAGACCACATTAAATGAGCATTAAAAGCACTTAAAATGGGTTAAAAACTAGCCGTTGCGGAATATTCCCGTCACAGGGGTGACTCATGGGTCGACTCATGCTCATGGGTCGACCTCTGTGGAAAAACACCAAAAAACAACCAGAAAACCAAGGTTCTGTAAATTTGGCCTAAAAACAGCAGAGGTCAACTCATGGGTCGACTCATGCCTGGGGGTCGACCCATGGGGTCGACTCACAGGCTGTGCCAAGCCTGTGCCGGTCAAAAAGTCTGCGTGCCAATCAGCTCATTATGCCATGAGTCGACTCATGTTTTTCAAACATGAATATCTTTCAAAATACAAGTCCAAAAATAATAAAATTTTCACCAACGGATCACAAATTTTTGTTCTATCACTTGATGCTTTCAAATCAGGTTTGATAAAATTATGATTTTGCCCCTGAAAAGCAATGTCTTTTTCAAGCGAAAATCATTAGTACCCCTTCAAATGCTTTTAATCATCAAAATCAATCCAAGGAGCAACAACATGATCAGTGACTGAGGCTCTATCCCTCATCCGAGCATTGAAAATGGCACAACTAGTTTTGTGTCTTTCACCGTCATCAGATGTGCCAAAGGAGTCGTTCAACATTTGAAGCATCTTCTGTGGTTGGGCATTCTCGAACCTGCGACTAAACTCATCATTCATTGCCGCCAGCATAATGCACCGAACGATGGTGCGATCGTTGAGCCACTTCTGGTAAGTATCTCGGATCGTTCCTCGAGCGTTCGAGGTTGGCTCCTCAGGTGCAGAATCCGTTACTACATAAAGGATCCGTTCATGCTCAAGGACGATTTTTAATTTTCAATACTAGCTATCAAATTAGGTCCCATGAGCTTGTCATTATCTAATAATGATCGGAGCGACAGGATAGTAGCCATAGCTGCATAAAAAAAATCAGACCTCAATTAGTACATAAATTATAAATACTAAAGACTTGGACTTTAGTCTAAAGTTTCTCCTAGTATTTTTACGAACTGGTAGTCTCAATCTCCAATTCAAGAATTACTTTAATTCCTTAGTGGGTACTAGAATCCACACAGACTACATACGAGCCCAACTTTGGTTGGTCAACCCATATGCATCTATGGGTAGGTTCATAACCAATTGTTTCTATAAACAACTTCTAGTAATTGATTTTGCCCCAGAACCTAATCAGTAGGCTTTAGCCTCCACTGAAAAGATCTGGTTAGATCCAACCATTAACATGATTTGATTTAGTGAATCGGACCAATAAATGATCAGATCCGACTTTGGTCGGCCAACCTGATCACCATCAGAAAGACTCAAACCAAATTATCATATTATGAATGATAATTCCATTAGTCAATAAGCACCAGGCCTTTGGGCCTCCAATGATTATTAAACTAATGGACTCATTATCACTCACTTAATGGGAGGCTATGACTTAGTTATCAATATAACTTAATCATTTTTAGGGACCTAATAATTTTTGAGGATTTTATTAAAGGATAGATGAGAAGAAAATATCCAGCCAATTTCAATCCTCCCACTGACTTCACCAAGTCAGATTAAAAAGGATTTAATTAAAGCTGGCATGAGGAGCACCTAAATCAGTCAAACTAATTTACCTAATGACATGGGTGAGCCCTAATCACCAAGTGATCTTATCAAAATCTAATTCACCAGGTTGGCCAGGTAAGTGAGATCAGTGGTGGGGATAAGCCATTAACTCGTCAGAGATCGAATCACTGTGAGTAGCTCCTACTTAAAAACCACTGGTCAAAATGCCAAACTTACCTTAGACACCAACCGGTTCATTAGTTTTAATTTGATCAACTTAGTAAATAGGGTTCCACCGCGTAGCCATGAATTAAGTCCATCTTGATCTAGTTAAAGACATGGACCCATTCAACTACAACTATTAGAGTTGAGTCTAGAGTATCCTTGACCTAATCTAATTCAACATTTGATTAGATTTGATCAATTACTCTAATTTAGTCCATTTCTTTAAGCTAACCTTAGGTCTAACCCAATTATGGACCTAATCCATCTAATCCATTAACCCATAAGTTTATGCAATTGTCTTAGGTCTTAATTCATAATTCTAGACCTACTAGACAACACTTAATTCATTTAATTAAGTATTTGGACTGATGGGTCAGGATTTGACATTTTGAAAATAATTTTTAAATTTAAAAGGTTTTATTTTCTGTTCACCAAATATATTGACTCATTTCATAAATAGATCAGCATATTTCATAAATAGCAATCCTATTGTTAATTACATAACAGAAAATAACTCAATCAAAATAAATCATGAATATTTCTTTAGATCTAATCTAACACATTCATGATAAATTTCACAATTGAATGTTTATAATTAATTTCTTTCGCTGCTTCATCTGTATGGGATATAATTACAGCGGCATCCCTACCGTCATAGGAGACCCCATCGAATGGGAGTAGAGGGCCTTTAAACCCTGCTTTTCTCCTATGACCGGACGGCCATGGCAACCAACCCAATTCGATTACTTGCTACTTGGATCAAGTATATCTAAATATACCAATTTCAAAATTTAAATTTCAAATTTTAAATTTCAAATTTTAAATTTTGAATTTCAAATTTCAAACAAATTTCAAATTTTTGAATTTCAAATTTTGAATTTCAAATTTTAAATTTTAAATTTTGAATTTTAAATTTAAAATTTCAACCAAATTTCAAATTTTAAATTTTTTAAATTTTGAATTTCAAATTTCAAATTTCAAATTTTTGAATTTCAAATTTTTGAATTTTGAATTTCGAACAACTTTCAAAATTCAAATTTTAAATTTTTGAATTTAAATTTAAATTTTAAATTTAAACTTTTAGATTACAACTTAATCTACGCATGCAAATATATATATCATATCTAAGAATCCACTCTAATACCATTTGTAGCAAAATTCAGTACAGGGGTAAAATGGTAATTTTAAAACTTTTTCAAAATTATGATTTTACAGTGAAAAAATATTAATTAATTAATTAATTAATATAAATTTACCCTACACTAGGATCTAAATATGATATATAGCATGCATGCATTTAAATTTGAAATTCAAATTCGAACAGTAAATACTTTACTGTAATGTGTTCAGAATACAATACCTTTGTGCGGGTAGTAGATCACCGTAATCTGATCACCGTCGGGAGAGTCTGATCGTCATGATACAGCCACATAGCATGTCTGACCTCTGTGGATCATCCACATAAGTTTTCGATCTGATCGACTCCTCATGAGTGCTAGCTCATTGTAGAGCCCTTTTGACGGTCGATGCTGATCGAACTCCTTCGATCGATGTTTGTCGATTTTTGGATACTCCAGATCATCAACAGATATGCTTGAGAGGATGTTGAAGATCTCTCTAAAATTTGTGGGCTCACGACACTCGTAGCTCACCTTCTCACTTTCCGAACCCCAAGCTAAAACTCTAGGAACTCACTGGAAACCTTGCACCTAATTTTCTTTCTTTTTTTTCTTTTCTTTCTTTTTCTCTTAGAAGGATATGGACTTCCTTCTCATGCACAAGACTTCCTCACGCCCTAGAATTTTTCTCCAAAAAATCTTCTTCTTTCACACCCCACTCTTCTCCTCCTTTTATAACAACGTCAAACGTCTTATCCAAAAGAAAGGATAAAGATGAGTAATTGCACATTTGAATTCAAATCAAATTTTGAATTCAAATGGACACCAACTCATCCCTTATCCACTAAAGGCATGAGGCGTGGCTTAAATTGTGAATGGAGTGATTTCATGAGAAATTTTTTCTCATGTAATAAATGGGACGTAAAAAAAGGGATAAGGTGCAAAGATTGATTGCCCATTCAAATTCAAACTTTATTTTGAATTTGAATGGCCAACCAATCATCCTTATCCATTCATTTGGCACATTAAAGTGGGACGTGGAGAGGGCTTGACGTAAGAAAAAAATTCATGAGAAGTTTCTTCTAATGAATTCAAATGGATGCAATGGAAGTGAGGTGGTGCATAGAGATTGGGTCAAGGTGGTTTAATTATTTAAACCAACCTAATTGAACCAAATAAGTTAGGTCCAATTAGAATAATTTAAATCAACTTAATTAGGCTTAATTAAGCTCAATAAAATCTTAATCAAATCAGGAATTGACTAAGCCCAACCCCTGATCAAATCAGGAACCAAACCATCTCGACGATTAGGTCAACTCTTAACCTAGTCGGGTCAAACCCAACTAAATCCAATTCAATTAGACTTGATCCAAAAATAATTACTCAATCAAATTGAGTTAATTAGTGATCAAATCACTAATTAAAGCTCTCATAAATACTGAGTCCAAATCCGATGGGCAATCAGGCATCAGAATTCATCGATATGTAATCCTGATCGAAAAATCTCAACCAGTGGGACTCTTGACCCCGGTACCCATAATGTGTGCAACTCATGATCAGAGAATCCTGATTCTCGATCACTGAGTCCAAACATGTAGGATTCTACATCAGCCATCAGATCAGATAGGAACTCTAATGTGTGTGACCCCATAAGTTCGTACCTAAGCTGGTAGCACGGAATCAATTCCTGTACTAATCGAAGTGATCATTTAGCAATGGTACCCAATGTTCGATAGATCGAAGAGTCACAATCGCAACACTCAGAACCTACGTGAATATGGTTACTGTATAATTCATCCTTTTGACCTCTATGTTTAGGAGACTCAGGTTAAACTGTCCACCCTGATTAGATCATCCGAATCGTGCTCAACTCAAACAGTCCTGTGACTCCTCACAAAGACTACCCTGGCCAAGATTTTGCTAAATTGAAACACGACTATACACAGCTCCTAAACTGAGTGGTCAATCCCATCTTGACACACGCACTGACAAGTCAAGTACTTGACTACACCCAGCAGCCTTCCGTCATAGAATTAGAAATTCAGGTAGTCCAGTGCCTAAGTATAGTGAGTTGCTTGCAAGTCATCGTGATGGTCTCAGGTCGGAGGACATTTATACCCATATTCCATCGAGCAAATCTTGACAGCAGAAATAGCTCTGGAGTCGGTCATGTTCAGTGCAGATGTACCTTTACATCTCACCTGTATGCCATACCAGTGTCTCCACACTCATTGATTAAGAGGACAACCAATCTATATGGCACACAATGACCTATGCTTGATAAACTTGTCGTCCTTGGTAACAACGTATCATTTGGTCGCGAACAAATTTAAAGACTAAACGACAAATCCTCCTTTGTCGAGTTTAAATAGTCCTAAGGACTTCACCACAACATAGGAGTTCATTAGAAGATGAAATATTTTATGATAAAAAATATCAAAAATAATTTTTATTAATTCATAATTCATATACAAATACAAAAATGAGCACAACCATCAACAGACTGATGATTGACTTTGGGACACTATTCCCAACAATCTTATCCAAGCAATTGCTTAGCTATAGTGTTAGGCATCATCATCAAGATAATTATGAATATCTAGGGTCCATAGAGGAAAATTAAAGAAGAATACGGCATGTGGTTGCACAATACTAGCCTATGATACCCGATCAAACAACACTAGCCGAAAATCCTTCTTAAGGTCAACTCAAACCCACAAGACATCTCTAGACCAACCACTAGTCCATCTAAAGAGAAAAAGAAAGAGTGAGTGTAGATAAAGAGAGAAGAAGAGAGAAAAAAGAAAGAGCAAGAGAGAGAAAGGATAGAGTGGAGAGAGACCCATGGTGTGTTGGCCCTATAATTAATTTTGATGAGAACAAATATTTGAGTGTATAATTGATACTAATAAATTACTCAAATATTTCAAAAAAGATTTTAGAAAGCTAAAGCACACTAGCATTAGATGGCATAAGCCACGAGCTGACTTTAGAAAAGTTCGAGTCGACTCTCTTGGAAAAGATAGAGAGCAGATTTTCAAAGGTCAGTCCTCGAGTCAATCCTTGAAGACTTTAAGTTGACTCAAAGATAGCTCAAGTCAACTCCAGATCTCGTTAAATCAACTCCACTATGACTGAGAGCTCCAATAGCTAGTTTTTCAAAAACTGTAGTTTTGCACAAAACACCTCCAACGGCTAGTTCTCGACTTTTAATGGCTATAAACCTATTTTGGACATTCTAATAAGGATATATAGGTGCCAAAGACTTTAATGAAGTAAGAGAACATAAGAGAATAAGAAAGAAGTGCATTAAATACCAATAAAAAGGCCAAATATTTTGTTTAAGCTGTTAGTGAGCATTCAAGAAGAAAAGCCAAATTCCAACCACCAGCTTCTTGAGTATTCAAGTATTTTTCAAAAGGAAGAAGGGTACATTGATTGTAAAGATTTTTATCTCTTCAGTTTGGACTTCATCGATATTTTTATTTGCTTATTGAAGAGCTTTTAGTTTTGGTTTTAAATTTTATTCAATTTTCTGATGTTATAAGTTTCAATTGAAATTGAAATTAAGGATAGACTCACCCAAGCCTTGAATTAAATTGTGTATATGCCTAAGAGTAGCTTTGAAAAAAGTTTTAGTTAGTGTGTCTAAGAAAAATCAACTAGATTTAATTGTGATCCTATCAAAATAATTAAACTGTAATCTTGGTGATTGTAGTTGAAATTTCTAAGGATTTACTTGGAGAGTGGATATAGGTGTTGTACTTGACACCAAACTATTATAAAGCTTTATCTTTATGTATGACTTTGATTGCTTCTACTTTACGCTATTTATTTTTGTATATCTCTACATACTTTTAATTGCTTCCATTGCACCTTCATGTAGTTTATCTCAATTGTGCACATATCTATTTTAAGCTCTAAAAAATTTTGGAAAATCTAATTCACCCCTCATCTTGGGTTGTTTCATTGGATAACAAGTGATATTAGATCCTTGATACTCTTTCACTCATTGATCTAGTGATTTAGAGTAAAAAAAATTGATGACAACCTAATTATATATTTCTCTTGTTGAAGGATAGTCGACAAACAGACCTTCTTTATTTAATGGCACTAACTATACTTATTATAAAGTATACATGCACATATTCATACAAGTACTAGATTATGACTTTTAGAGTGTCATAATCAATGGCCCACACACACTGACCATCATAGTAGACAGCATTATTTTTCGCAAATCTAAAAAGGATTGAAATGACAATGCTAGAAAAATAACTCAACTGAATGCAAAAGCCACGAATGTACTATATTATTCTATTGATGCTAATAAATTTAATAAGATATCTACTTGTATTTCTATCAAAAAAATATGGAATATATTAGAGATTATCCATAAGGGTACAAACCAACTTAAGGAATCTAAGATAAACATATTTCTCTTGTTGAAGGATAGTCGACAAACAGACCTTCTTTATTTAATGGCACTAACTATACTTATTATAAAGTATACATGCGCATATTCATACAAGTACTAGATTATGACTTTTAAAGTATCATAATCAATGGCCCACACACACTGACCATCATAGTAGACAGCATTATTTCTCGCAAATCTAAAAAGAATTGAAATGACAATGCTAGAAAAATAACTCAACTGAATGCTAAAGCCACGAATGTACTATATTATTTTATTGATGCTAATAAATTTAATAAGATATCTACTTGTATTTCTATCAAAAAAATATGAAATATATTAGAGATTATCCATAAGGGTACAAACCAACTTAAGGAATCTAAGATAAACATGCTTATTCATAAATAAGAACTCTTTAAAATAGAACAAAATGAATCCATAACTATAATATTTACTCATTTTATTAATATTATAAATGACCTTAAAAGTTTGGGTAGATCTTGTACTAAGAATGTTCTTATTCAAAAAATTCTTAGATTACTTTCTAGAGCTTGGAAGACCAAGGTGATAGCAATTCAAAAAGTCAAGGACCTCAATATCTTACTTTTAGAAGAATTTTTTGATTCTCTCATGACTTATGAGTTAACCATAAAATAGAACATTGAAGAAGAGGCAAAGAAAAGAAGACTATCACTCTCAAATCTACTACCAAGGAGACTAATGAGAGTGAGGATTTAGAAGAAGAAGATGAATATAAGGAGAGGAAACTATTCTCCAAGGGTAAGCCAAGCAACAAAAAAGAAAAGAACAATGATAAAGAGCCAAGCAAAAAAAAAAAAAGAAAAAGACAATGATAAAGAGCCATCCGTGTGCTATTAATGCAAGAAGCCAAGATATTTCAAGATTGACTATCCTTTGCTCAAGAAATCTTCTAAGAGGATGAAGAAAAAGCCAATAATGGTGATATAGAGTGATAGTGAGGACTCGAGTTTAGATGAAGAAGCCCAAGAAGTTAAGAATCTATGCCTTATGGCACAAAAGGAAGAGATAACATCTGAAATCAAACTTGAGTTTACTTTCGATAAATTGCAACAAACTATTTATGAATTAGTTGATGAATAGAAAAAGCTTGGCCTGAAAAATAAAGATCTTAAAACTTTAAATCTAGCTTTAATCAAAGGAAAAGAAAAACTCTTGAAAGAAAAAGAATCTTTACTTAAGGAAAACTAAGAACTTAAGAAGGAAGTTGAAAAATATAAGCCAAGTGTTAAAAAATTTACCTATAGTTATGAAAAATTACAAATGCTATTATGTAACCAAAGAGCTATTTTCAATGAGACCATGCTTGGATTTAATTAAACTATAAAAGAAATAAAAATTTTACAAAATTTTTTGTCAAATAGTCATCCATTACTTATTAAAACATTCTCTTTTTGCTATGGAAAAATTGGATACAAAGCTTATTCTTGCGATTTCAAAAAATTGAATAATGTACACAAATTAGGAAGATTTAGATTCGAAAAGAAATTATTGCTACCAATCCTAAAGGATCCAAGATGACTTAGGTACTTTAAGGCACCACTTGATTTCTCTTTATAAGTGTATCTTGCATCAAAGGAAAAGAAAAGAAGATGGTATATTGATAGTGGTTGTTTAAGGCATATGATGAGTTATAGGATGCAATTTGTTACCTTTGAGTCAAAGGAGAGTCATAATCTTTGGTGATAATGGTAAAGAACATGTTACCAGTACTGATAATATTTGTATCACTTCCTCTACTTTCAGAGAAAGTGGATTGTTAGTAGATGGTTTAAAGCATAACTTGTTAAGTATAAGTCAACTTTATAATAAAGATTTTAAAGTAGTTTCTGGATCTTTGATGTGCATTGTATCTAGCCCTATTGATGATGCCATTATTCTCATTGGACTTAGATATTATTCTATATAGTAGATCTAAATGATCATCTCATGAAGAATGACTGATGTTTAGTTACAATTGTTGGAAAATATGTCCCAAATGCCATCGTTAGCCTGTTGACGGTTGAGCAATCAAGTATGGTAATTGATTTGTTAATAAATAAAATATATTTTTGATATTTTCATCATAAGTTTTCATCTTCTAATGAACTCCATTGTTGTGATGAAGTCCTTAGAACTATTTAGGTTCGATAAAGAGAAGATTTATCAATAAGTCCTTAAAACTGTTTACGACCAAATGATAGGCTGTTAATAAGGATGACAGCCTCTATCGAGCATAGATTACTGTAGGCCATATGGGTTGGTTGTCCTCTTAACCAAGGAGTGTGGAGACACTGGTATGAAATACAGATGAGATGTAAGGGTACATCATCATTGAACGTGACCAACTCCAAAATATTCTACTATCGAGAATGTCTCTAATGGGATATAGGTATAAGTGTCCCTTAGACCTGAGATCGCCTCAGTGACTTGCAAGCAACTCACTGTACTTTGGTACTGGACTAACTGAATTTCTAATTTAGTGACGGAAGTTTTCTGGGCACAGTCAAATACTTACAAAGTTAGAGTGTGATTAAGATGGGATTGACCACTCCAAGAGTTGGAGAAGAATGAGTCATTATATTTCAATTTAGCAAAACCTTGGTTAGGGTAATCCATTAGATGAATTTGATATTTTGAAATACAATATGGACAATCTGATCAGAGTTGACAGTTGAACTCTGAGGTATCCTATGAGCATTTTGGTCAAGGAGATGAATTATATGGAAACTATATCCGCATGGGTTCTAAGGATGTTGTTCTACACATTCGACCTATCCAATCGTCGGGTACCGTTGCTAGATGATTACTTCGATTAGCACAAAAAATTATTTCTATACTATCAACTTAGGTTCAGACCTATGAGATCATACACATTAGAGTTCATGATCTGATCGGATGGTTGATCAATGATTAAAAATCATTCTAGGGTTAAATGATCACTACGATTGATATTTAACCTAGTGCAAGTGTTGCAGGAGGATCGATTAGCAATTCGATTGCTAATTGGCTTAATTTGATTAAGCCAAAGGGTTGAGATTAAGTCTAATTAAATATAATATAATTATATTTAGTTTGTGCTTAATTGGATCAAGTTCAATAGGTTTATTGGATAAGCCAAGTGCAAAAAAAAGCTAGTCCTAGTTTAAATAGGACTTGGGTCAACTTAATTTCTAATTTGATTAAAAAATTAAATCATATTTAAATCTAATTTAATCTGATTAAATTAGACTCTTAATTTGGTTAATACCTATTTTAATTAGGTTGATTTGATTTTGGTTTGATTTGATTTGAGAAACCAAATTTGAACAAGTCATAGATAGAATCCTAGTAAGACTAGGATTCCACCTTGTGCCACCTTAGCCCCCCACGCCCACTCTCTCTTATTCCACGCTACTCTCTCTTATTTTGTATGACAAAACCCTCTCTCCCATGTCTTCACATATGCCCAAAACTTTTCTCTCTTTCTCTCTTATATGAAATGTGGTTGTGGATCAAGTCAAAGAAGGAATTAGTTTGGATTTCAAATTCTATGAGATAGAGTTTTAGGAAACCAAAACTCTTTCCTTATGGCACTGATTTTATCCAATTTTTTTTGAAATTTTTATGGCTTTTATGGCATATAATATCACCCTTTGCTAGTGGTCTACAGTAGAAAAAGAAGGAGGGGACATCCAAGAGTTGGGCGCTCCTTGCCTTGTCTTGTTTGGATAATCCTTGACTAGGTATTTGACCTAGATAAGGACTCTTTATATCTCTCTATTTAAAATGAATTTCTTTATAAACTTTTTATGAATTGTAGAGAATTGAGAGACCTTTTAGGCATCCAAAAATCAAGGAGAAAGAGTCTTGGGATGTGGAGATCTAATAGACACAAAACTAAGTGTCTGGGTTAGAGCAAAGAGAAGAAGAAGAGGATCTTCTTCTAGAGTTGCTGGGTTTATCTCTTTCCTTCCTCCATCTGTAAATTTTCTGAGAGTGTCTCATCTAAAAATTTTTTTCTTACTTTTTATCTTTGGAAGAATCCAAATCAAGAAGAAGGAGGTATCTGATCGACCATCGAAGAAGAATCAGCACAGTACTAGCATACTGTGCTGATTTCCTAGACCAGGACTTCTGATCATGATTCGTGGGCTCGTATGGATGACTCCTAAAGGTCGGACGCATGTGCGGCTCACAACATCATCCTCAAGGCTGGATCAACAAAGTTAGAATGTCTAACTTGCAAGGTAATAGATCTGATCTATCATATTTTACATACATTAGATGTAGTATAGAGATATGTTGATATGATCAACATGTAGTTCTTACTCTTTATATTTTAATTTTTGATTTAATATCATATAATAATCATATAATAGGATCTTAGATCTTTAAATTCTCTAATTTTATAAGATAAATTTTAATTTATTTTAGTCTTCTGCTGTCTAATCTTGAAAAAAATTTAAGATCTAACCCTGAAACCCTAGATCTGGTTCCTTCAATTGGTATCAGAGCCTAGGCTGTTTATTACATGATTATTAATACATGCTTAGATTATTTTTTAGATTAGATCTAATTTATAATCTGATTGTTAAATCTAAAATTAGAATTTTTAGATCAATTACGAACTATAGGTTGTCCTGCTGTAAGATTTATCCCTTACAGTACAAAAATTGTCCTAGTTCGTGTAGATCTATTTTTAATCATAAATCTGTTAGATATGATCTAAATTAAATTTATGATTTATTAAATTTAAAAGATATTTAAATCTAAAATAAAATTTCTTTGTTAATAATTTCTGTGCAAAGAACCATTATATTTTTGTCTGAAAAATTTGTGCAGTTTAAAGTTGAAATTGTTTCAATTACATGAACCTGTTTAGATTAGATCTAAAGTAGTTTCATACTTATTTCACTTGTATTTTGATTATGAATCAAACATGCAACTTGGTTAGTAGAATCATGTTGTAAAAATATTTTACAAATATAAAAATTATTTTCGAAAAATCAAACCCCAACCCTCAGTCCAAAACTTAATTAAGAATTAAGAAGTTGTTTGATTAGGTTCTAAAATTATGAATTGAAGAACCTAAGACACAAACCATAACACATTGGGTTAATGGGTTAGTGAGAATTAGGTCCATTAATTGGGTTAGATTTGAGGTTAGATTAAAGATAGACTTAATTAGAGAATTGACTAAATCTAATCAATTGTTGTCTTAGATTAGGTCAAGGATTCTCTAGATCAATTACAATAGTTGTAGTTGGTCAAGTCCATGTCTTTAACGAGAACCAAATGGACTTGATTCTTGGCTAAGCAATCTAGCACGAACTGTTAGGTTGATCTAATCGAAACTAATTAAACCAATTGATATCTAAGGT
The DNA here is from genome assembly GCF_000442705.2 of Elaeis guineensis. NCBI lineage: Eukaryota > Viridiplantae > Streptophyta > Magnoliopsida > Arecales > Arecaceae > Elaeis > Elaeis guineensis. The sequence continues at coordinate 24,500,218 of NC_025995.2, forward strand.
AAACCAGACCGATGGTTTTTAATTGGCAGCCTGCTTATCTGGCCATTTCTGATGGTGTCTAAGGCAAGCTTTGGTAGACCCTCCCATCGATCGAACTTACCTGACCTCTTGGTGAAATTATGTTTTGATCGGATTACTTGACTATTCGAGCTGACCCATGTCAGCTAGGTAAATTAGTGTGACTGATTTAGGTGCTCCTAGACCAGCCCTTTTAATGGTCTCCCTTAAGCTGACTTGATGAAGCCAGTGGGAGGATCATGATAAGCTGGTTCATCTGATCTCATCCTCTAAATTAATTAAATCTTCTAAAATTATTAGGTCCTTAAAATAAAATAGTTATGGTGATAACTAGATCATAGCCTCCCATTAAGTGGATGATAATGGGTCCATCAATTAGATAATCATTGGAGGCCCAAAGGCCTGGTACTTATTGGTTGATGGAATTGTCATTCATAATATGATTTTTTGACTGCATCTTTCTAATGGTGGTTAGGTTAGCCAACCAAAATTGAGCCTAATCATTCATTGGCTAGATGGACCAAGTATGGTCATATTAAGTGGAGGCCAAAGCCTACTGATTAGAAACTGGGGTAAAAATAAAATTACTAAAAATTATTTAAAAAAATAATTGATTATGAAACTATCCTTAGATGTACATGGGTTGGCCAACCAAAGTTGGGCTTGTGTGCAGTCTAAGTGGATTCTAGTACCCACTAAGAATTAGGATAATTTCTCAAATTGGAGGTAGAGGCTACCAATTCGAATAAAATAGTGAGAGAAATTTTTTGATTAAAATTTAAATCTTTAGGTTTAATGAATCAATTACTAAATAGGTTATAGTTTTTCTTTGTGTAGATATGGTCACTTCCCTATCACTCCGATCATTGTTGGATAATGATAAGTTGGTGGGACCCAACTTTGATAGCTAGTACCGGAAGTTAAAAATAGTCCTGGAGCATGAACGGATCCTATATGTGATAACGAATCCTGCACCTGAGGAGCTAGCTACCAATGCACGTGAAATAGTCAGAGACACTTACCAGAAGTGGCTCAGTGATCGGACCATGGTGTGCTGCATCATGCTGGCTGCCATGAGCGATGAGTTCAGTCGTAGATTTGAGACGACTCAGCCAAAGAACATGCTTCAAGTGTTGGAGGATGCCTTTGGCACACCCGATGATGTAAAGAGGCACAAGACTAGTTGTGCCATCTTCAACACCAAAATGCGGGATGGTGCCTCTGTCACTGATCATATATTGTACATGATCGAGCTGATGGAGTGTTTGAGCAAGCTCAGCTTCTCCTTGCATGAGCAGCTTGAGAAAGATGCAATACTGAACTCGCTACCCAAGTCTTATCTCCTATTTCTCACTCATTATAGAATGACAAAGCCTAAAGTAAATTACCACAGGTTACTGGGGTTGCTTCAGAACTTTGAGAAGGATCACCAACTCCACAAGAAGTCGATGAATTTAGTGGGAGGTTCGTCTTCTGGTTCTCGACCCTTTGAGAAAGAGAAAAGAATAAGAAGAAGAAAGTGAAGAAGGTGCAAGTTCAGGCTAGGACATCAGTGCAGGGCCAGACCAGAAAGATCAAGCCCGATAACAGGCAAGCAACCTAGATTAGATAGTGTATCAAATATCTACTTATGGCACTGTAGGCTAGGTCATATAAACAAGAATAGGATAAACAGATTGACTCAAGAGGAAATTCTCAAAGTTAGTGATTGTGAATCACTTTCAACCTATGAATCCTGTCTTCTTGGCAAAATGATCAAGTCACCTTTTACTGAAAAAGGTGAGAGAGCTACTGAGCTCTTGGGCCTAGTACATACTGATGTATGCAGGCCCATGAGCACAAATGCTAGAGATAGATATTTCTACTTCATAACTTTCACGGATGATCTATCCAGATATAGATATGTCTATCTGATGAAACATAAGTCGGATTCATTTGAAATATTCAAACGATTTCAAAATGAAGTAGAAAAAAAACTGAAAAGAGTATTAAAACTCTTCAGTCTGATCGAGGAGGAGAATACTTTCTAATGAGTTTCTCATATATCTAGGAGAGAATGAGATTCTCTCTCAATGGATCCTCCAGAAACACCACAGCATAATGATGTATCTGAAAGGAGAAATCAGACTCTGTTAGACATGATCCGATCCATGATAATTTTACCAGCTTGCCGATATCCTTCTGAGGATATCACTCGAATCGACCTGTTATCTGTTAAATAGGATTTCAAGTAAGTCTGTAATTAAGACTCCATATGAGATATGGATAGGGCGTAAGCAGCACTTTCACACCTTAGGGTCTGGGGTGCCCGACCTATGTCAAACGGTTAGTTACAGATAAACTTGAACCTAGGTCTGACAAATGCACATCATAGGGTACCCCAAAGAGACCAAAGAATATTTTTTTTCTACCATATTGATGAACAAAAGGTATTCGTCAGTCTTAAGGTAACCTTTTAATAAAAGGAGTTCCTTGGTGAAGGAACTGTTGCCTCTAAGGTTGAACTTGATGAAGTCCAACAGGTAGAAAGACCGACACCAATAGCTGAACCTGAGTCGAATTTGATTAGATCGATCCAGAGTCCAATGTATCTGCACCATTAAGGTGATCCGGTAGAGTACCGCATCAGCTGGATAGATACTATGATTTCTTGGTCTGGGATGGTGATCCCATCGAACTCGATGAGAATGATAAAGATCCGATCACCTATATGGATGCAATATAGAGACCTGATTCAAGAAATGGCTTGAAACCATGAAATTCGAAATGGAGTCCATGAAGATCAATGATGTATGGACATTGGTTGACCCACCTGAAGGGGTTAAACCCATTGGGTGTAAATGGATCTTCAAAAGAAGAAGAGTGCAGACGGAAAGGTGGAGACCTATAAAGCCCATCTGGTTGTCAAGGGGTATCGTCAACATTATGGTATTGACTATAATGAGATGTTCTTCCCAATGGCAATGCTCAAATTCATTCGGATAATGCTTGCAATAGCTGTCCATCTGGATTATGAGATCTGGCAGATGGATGTAAAGATAGCTTTTCTGAATGGAGGGCTGACCGAAGAGGTGTATATGATACAACCTAAGGGGTTTACAATTGAGAAATGTGTCTCAAAAATCAATCGTCAGCCTGTTGACAGTTGAGCAATCTTGTATGGTAATTGATTTGTTAATAAATAAAATATATTTGGTATTTTCATCATAAGTTTCATCTTCTAATGAACTCCATTGTTATGATGAAATCCTTAGGACTATTTAGATTCGATAAAGAGAAGATTTATCGATTAGTCCTTAAAACTATTCACGACCAAATGATAGGCTATTAATACGGATGATAGCTTCTATCGAGCATAGGTCGCTATAGGCCATATGGGTTGGTTGTCCTCTTAACCAAGGAGTGTGGAGACACTGGTATGGCATACAGGTGAGATGTAAGGGTACATCGTCATTGAACGTGACCAACTTCAGAGCATTCTATTATCGAGAATGTCTCTGATGGGATATAGGTATAAGTGTCCCTTAGACCTGAGATCACCTCAATGACTTGCAAGCAACTCACTGTACTTTGGTACTAGACTAACTGAATTTTTAATTCAATTATGGAAGGCTTCTGGGCATAGTCAAGTACTTGCGAAGTTAGAGTGTGATCGAGATAGGATTGACCACTCCAAGAGTTGGAGAAGAATGAGTCACTGTATTTTAATTTAACAAAATCTTGGCCAGGATAATCCATCAGATAAATTTGATATTTTGAAATACAATATGGACAACCTGATCAAAGTTAATAGTTGAACTCTGAGATATTCTATGATCATTTTGGTCAAGGAGATGAATTATATAGAAACTATATCCGCATGGGTTCTAAGGATGTTGTTCTACACATTCGACCTATCCGATCGTAGGGTACCATTGCTAGATGGTCACTTCGATTGGTATAAAAATTTATTCTTATACTATCGACTTAGGTTCGGATCTATGAGGTCACACACATTAGAGTTCATGATCCGATCGGATGGTTGATCAATGATTAAGAATCATTCTAGGGTTAAATGATCAATACGATTGACATTTAACCTAGTGCAAGTATTGTAGGAGGATCGATTAGCAATTTAATTGCTAATTGACTGAATTTGATTAAGCCAATGGACTGAGATTAAGTTTAATTAAATATAATTTAATTAGATTTGATTTGAACTTGATTGAATCAAGTCCAATTGGTTTATTGGATAAGCCAAGTGCAAGAAAAAAACTAGTCCTAGTTCAATTAGGACTTGGGTCAATCTAATTTCTAATTTGATTAAAAAATTAAATCAGATTTAAATCTAATTTAATCTAATTAAATTAGATTCTTAATTGGGTTAAGATCTATTTTAATTGGGTTGATCTAATTTTTGTTTGATTTGGTTTGAGAAATCAAATTAAAACAAGTCATAAGATAGAATCTTTGTAAGACTAGGATTCCACCTTACGCCACATAAGCCCCCCACGTCTTCTCTCTTATTTCACGCCAATCCCCTCTTATTTTATGTGACAAAAGCCCTCTCCCAGGTCTTTCCCATGTCCAAAAGGTTTTCTCTCTTCTTTCATATATGGAAAGTGGTTGTAGATCAAATCAAAGTAGGAATAAGTTTGGATTTTAATTTCTATGAGATAGAGTTTTAGAAATCCAAAACTCTTTCTTTTTTGCACCGAATTTATCCAGATTTTTTTTGAGATTTTTATAACTTTTAAGGCACATATTGTGCACTCTTTGCTGATGATCCATGTATGAAAATAAGGAGGAGGCACCCAAGAGTTGGGCGCCCCTTATTTGCCATGTTTGGATAAGCCTTGACTAGGTATTTGACCTAGACAAGGACTCTATCATATCTCTCTCTATAAAATGAGTTTCTTCATAAAATTTTTAAGAACATAGAGATTTAAGAGATATTTGGGGCATCCAAAAATTAGAGAGAAAGACCTTTAGGTCATGGAGATATAATAGACACAAGATAGGGTGTCTAGGAGAGAGTAAAGAGAAGAAGAAGAGTGTCTTCTTCTAGGGTTATTAGTTTCATCTCTTTCCTTCCTCCATCTTGAGTTTTTCTGAGAGTGTCTTAGATCTAAAACTCCTCCTCCTACTTCTCATCTTTGGAAGAGCTCAAATCAAGAAGAAGGAGGCACCTGAACAACCATCGAAGAAGGATCAGCGCAGTACTAGCATACTGTGCTGATTTTCTGAAGCAGGACTTCTGGTCGAGATTCGTGGACTCGTGTGGATGACTCTTAGAGATCAGATGTGTGTGTGGTTTGTAACATCATCCTCAAGCCCAGATCAATAAGCTTAGAACGTCTAACTTGCAAGGTAATAGATCTGATCTATTGTTTAATACATACATTAGATGTAGTATAGAAACATGTAGCTCATGCTCTATATATTTTAATTTTTGATTTAATGCTATGTAATAATCATGTAATAGGATCTTAGATCTAGATATTTTCTAATTTTAAAAAATAAATTTGATTTATTTTAGTCTTCTGTGTTAGGATTTGATGCCTTAAGATTCAGCCCACATTGAGCCCACAGTGAGGTTCGTGGTGAAAAATGGAGTCCAATGAGACCAAGATCATCCAAAATGGAGCTCGGATGGAGGAGATACCGCTTTTGAAGTTGGCATGAGATTCGAGGTGACAGAGGACCACCGGTGACCGACGGGGGTGGCAGCGGCGCGGCCGCAGGCGGTGGCGCGCGGGACGCGCGACCCATGTGGGCAGGCGGCCCAGGCGGGCCGCGGCCCAGTCCGTGTGCAGGCCCGCGCACGGGCGCGGCCCAGGCCCACGTGGGCAAGCCGACCCAGGCCCAGGCGGCCTGCCTGGCCCTTTACCCCGGTCCACCATGGATTGGGCGGTCCACGACTGGGCCTGTGGACCGTGCGGGCGTTTCCCATGCATTTCGTGCGGTCCACGATACTATTTCGTGGACCGATCACGATCGGAGGGCATGGGTGATCTGTTTTTTGATCCGACGGTTCAGAATCTGATTTGGGTTGATTAAGGACTCTTAAACCTAATCTAATTAGGTTTTAACCCTTTAAAAGGGCCTGTGGACGAACAGTAAAGTAGTGGTTCGGGTTTTCTCGCCGTACAGAGCCGTACGAACCCGAGAGAAGAGAGAGGCGGAAGCACTGAGAGAAGGAGCAGGAGGCTCCTGGGCAGCGGTCGTCAGGTACTTCAGGGGTTCAGGGGGTCTTCCAAGAGAGAGAGAGCTTTTGTGAGGAAAACTTCTAGTGAGAGAGAATTGGGTGTACAAGGGTTGAGGGTGAGGTCTCCTCTTATAAAATTTTTTTTTCATAGTGAAGTTTGCATGTCCCGTGGAGGCGAGCCCTTTTTTGTGGCTGATCCACGTATTTTGATTATTTTTCTTTTTGTTTTGTTTCTTCTTTCTTCCTACTGCATCGCGTGGTACTGAAAGGATCTTGAGAGGTGGTGTCCTGGCCAGACATCCACCCAACAAGTGGTATCAGAGCAAAATGGTACAAGGATGCAGATTGCAGTGGTGGTGAGCAAGACTGAAGATGGAGAAGACAGGAACAATCAAGATGGAGATCAACAAGTTTGATAGTAAGAGCAATTTCTCCTTGTGGCAGGCAAGGGTGAAGGACGTGCTCATCCAACAGGGGTTGATCGATGCTCTCTTATGCGATGAGAAGCCGACTATCATAGAGGTACGGGATTGGAAATGGCTACAGATGCAGGCAGTGAGTACCATCCGCATGTACCTGACGGATGAGGTGGTGATCCATGTGCTGAGCGAGACTTCCCCGACAGTGCTGTGGTCGAATCTCGAGGAGTTGTACATGGCAAAGTCTCTCACCAACACTCTTTTTCTCTGGAGACAGTTCTACCAACTGCGGATGACTGAGGGACAGAGCGTGCAGGAGCATCTGAGCCACATCCAGAAGATCCTCACCGACCTCCTTAGCATTGGAGAGAACGTTGAGGAGAAGACCAGGGCGCTGGTTTTGCTAGCATCGCTTCTCCCTTCATACGAGTCCTTGGTGACTACTCTTCTAATGGGGAAGAGCACTATCAAGATGGACGAGGTCACCGCGGCGATACTCTAGAATGAGGTTCTCAGGAGGGAGAACCCAGCTTCGAGCTCAGGTGGCGATAGCTCAGCTTTGGTGGCTTCTGGAGAAGCAGGAGATGGTGGACGGAGCGACAAGAGATCGTAACGAGGGCGGTCCAAGTCTAGGAGGTACTTGAGCAAAATCAGGTGTTATCGATGTGAGGCGTTGGGGCATCTAGCCAGAGATTGTCCTCAACTCAAAAATCGGATGGTGGCTGCTGTAGCGATGGCCGGCAGCGATTCAGATGGAGATGTCCTGAAAATATCTGACGAGGTATCTACTTCTTCCCAGCAGTAGATATTAGATTCTGCATGGTCCTATCATATATGTTGCAGAGAGGAGCAGCTTGACTCCCTGGAGAACAATGAGGGCACTGTATATCTGCCGGATGGATCGAGCTGTGCGATCAGAGGCATTGGGAGGTTAGCTGGAGGAATATGATGGTGCAGTGAGAAGATTGGGGGAGGTCCGATACATACCGATTTCAGACAGAATCTTATCTCACTTAGCAGACTGGATTCGAGAGGCTACAGGATGGTAGCTGGTGGAGGAATCCTGAGGGTGTTATGCGGCGATAGGATTGTGCTGGAGGGGAAGAAGGAGAGTAGAGGACATTATTACCTGACGGAGAGCCCAGTGCGAGGTGGAGCTTCAGGAGCCAGGTGGAGCCCAGAGCGAGGTGGAGCTCTAGGAGGCAGATCGGGCACGAGACAGGAGACTCGGGAGGATGAGAGGCAACGTCGCAAGGTGAGATTCCTATTGCCACAGGACGATGCCCCGAACAGGTCTCAGGTCAGGAGGAGCACAGCATACAACGGAGATGGGATCGAGCAGCCTGGTTCGACTCCCATGTTTGCCCATCCATGATCAGCAGGTGATTTTTCAGGGCATGGGGGCGAGGAGATCCAGAAGCTCTCGGAGTTTGGAGGAGGCCAAATATCGAGTCGAGGTAGAGAATGTTAGGATTTGATGTCTCGAGATTCAGCCCATATTGATCCCACAGCAAGGTTAGCGGTGAAAAATGGAGTCCAACGAGACCAAGATCACCCGAAACAGAGCTCGGATGGAGGAGATACGAGCTTTTGAAGTCGGCATGAGATTCGAGGCAGTGAAGGACCACCGACGACCGACGGCAGGCAGTAGCGGTGCGGCCGCAGGCGACGGCGTGCGGGATGCGCGACCCAAGCCCGCGCGGGATGCATGACCCATGCGGGCGGGCGGCCCAGGCGGGTGCGTGGCCCAACCGGGCGCGCGGCCCAGTCCGCGCGCAGGCCCACGCACGGGCATGGTCCAGGCCCGCGTGGGCGGGCCGGCCCAGGCCTAGGCGGCCTGCCTGGCCCTTTACCCCGGTCCACCATGGACCGGACGGTCCACGGCTGGGCCTATGGACCGCGCGGGCGTTTCTACGCATTTCGCACGGTCCACGCACTATTCTGTAGACCGATCGTGATCGGAGGGTGTGGATTGTTCTATTTTTTGATCCGACGGTTCAGAACCTGATTTGGGTTGATTAAGGACTCTTAAACCTAATCTAATTAGGTTTTAACCCTTTAAAAGGGCCTGTGGACGAACAGTAAAGTAGTGGTTCAGGTTTTCTCGCCGTACAGAGCCGTACGAACCCAAGAGAAGAGAGAGCGGAAGCACTGAGAGAAGGAGCAGGAGGCTCCTGGACAGCGGTCGCCAGGCACTTTAGGGGTTCAGGGGGTCTTCCAAGAGAGAGAGAGCTTTTGTGAGAGAAACTTCTAGTGAGAGAGAATTGGGTGTACAAGGGTTGAGGGTGAGGTCTCCTCTTGTAAAATTTTTTTTTCATAGTGAAGTTTGCATGCCCCATGGAGGCGAGCCCTTTTTTGTGGCTGATCCACGTATTTTGATTATTTTTTTTTATTTTATTTCTTCTTTCTTCCTACTGCATCACGTGGTACTGAAAGAATCTTGGAGATGGTGTCCTGACCAGACATCCACCCAACATTCCCCTGCCTGATCTTGAAAAAGTTTCAAGATCTAATCTTAAAACCCTAGATCTGGTTCCGACAATTGGTATCAGAGCCTAGATTATTTATTATATGATTATTTATACATGCTTAGATTATTTTTTAGATTAGATCTAATTTATAATCTGATTATTAAATCTAAAATTAAAATTTTAGATCAATCATGAACTGCGAGGTTGTCCTGCTGTAAGGTTTACCCCTTACAGTGCAAAGGTTGTCATAGTTTGTGTAGATCTATCTTTAATCACAAATTTATTAGATATGATCTAGATTAAATTTATAATTTATTAAATTTAAAAGATATTTAAATCTAAAATAAAATTTCTTTGTTAATAATTTTTATGCAATGAAATTATTTAAAGTTGAAATTGTTTCAATTACATGAACCTGTTTAGATTAGATCTAAAGTAGTTTCATGTTTAATTCATTTGCATCTTTATTATGAATCAAATATGCAATATGGTTGGTAGAACATATTGTAAAATTATTTTACAAATATAAAATTATTTTTGAAAAGCCAAACTCAATCTTCAGCCCAAAACTTAATTGAGAATTGAGAAGTTGTTTGATTAGGTTTTAGGATTGTGAATTGAAGAACCTAAGACACAAACCATAACACATTGGGTTAATAGGTTAGTGGAAATTAGGTCCATTAATTGGGTTAGACGTATGGTTAGATTAAAGATGGACTTAATTAGAGAATTGACTAAATCTAATCAATTGTTATCTTAGATTAGGTCAAGAATTCTCTAGATCAATTACAATAGTTGTAGTTGGTCAAATCCATGTCTTTAACGAGAACCAAATGGACTTGATTCTTAGCTAAGTGGTCTAGTACGAACTGTTAGGTTAATCTAATCAAAACTAATTAAACCAGTTGGTGTCTAAGATAAATCAGACCGGTGGTTTTTAATTAGGAGCCCGCTTACCTGACCATTTTTAATGGTGTCTAAGGCAAGCTTTGGCTGACCCTCCCACTGATCGAACTTACATAGCCTCTTGGTGAAATTATGTTTTGATCGGATCACTTGACTATTCGAGCTGACTCATGTCAGTTAGGTAAATCAGTGTGACTGATTTAGGTGCTCCTAGACAAACCCTTTTAATGGTCTCCCTTAAGCTGACTTGGTGAAGCCCGTGGGAGGATCATGATAAGCTGGTTCATCTGACCTCATCCTCTAAATTATTTAAATCTTCTAAAATTATTAGGTCCTTAAAATGATAAAGTTATGGAGATAACTGAGTCACAGCCTCCCATTAAGGTGTTTGATAATGAGTCCATTAACTCAATAATCATTGTAGACCCAAAGACCTGGTACTTGTTGACTAATAGAATTATCACTCATCATATGATGACTTGGAAGTGTCTCTCTAATGGTGGTTAGGTGAGCCAACCAAAGTTGGGCTTAATCATTCGTTGGTTAGATGCACCAAGTATGGTCATGTTAATGGTTGGACCTAACCGGATCCTTACAGTGGAGGCCAAAGCCTACTGATTAAGTTTCTGGGGCAAAATTAAATTACTAGAAATTATTTAGAGAAATAATTGGTTATGAACCAACCCTTAGATGTACATGGGTTGGCTAGCCAAAGTTGGGCTTGTGTGCAGTCTAAGTGGATTCTAGTACCCACTAAGGAATTAGGGTAATTTTCGAATTGGAGGTAGAGGCTACCAATTCGAATAAAATAGTGGAGAAACCTTTTGGTTAAAGTCTAAATCTTTAGGTTTAATGAATCAATTACTAATTAGGTTATGATTTTTCTTTTGTACAATATGGCCACTTTTCTATCCTCCGATCATTGTTGGACAATGATAAGTTGGTGGGATCCAACTTCAATAGCTGGTACCGAAAGTTGAAGATAGTCCTGGAGCATGAACGGATCCTATCTGTGATAATGGATTATTACCTGAGGAGCCAGCTGTCAATACACGTGGAACAGTCAGAGATACTTACTAGAAGTGGCTCAGTGACCGGACCATGGTGCACTGTATCATGCTGGCTGCCATGAGCGACGAGTTCAATCACAGATTCGAGATGGCTCAGTTAAAGGACATGCTTCAAGTGTTGGAGGATGCCTTTGACACACCTGATGACGTGGAGAGGCACAAGACTAGTTGTGCCATCTTCAACGTCAAAATACGGGATGGTGCCTCTATCACTGATCATGTATTGTACATGATCGAGCTGATGGAACGATTGAGCAAGCTCGGCTTTTCTTTGCATGAGCAGCTTGGGAAGGATGTAATACTAAACTCGCTGCCAAGTCTTATCTCCCATTCCTCACTCATTATAGAATGACAAAGCCTGAAGTGAACTATCATGGATTACTGGGGTTGCTTCAGAACTTTGAGAAGGATCACTAACTCCATAATGAGTCGGTGAACTTAGTGGAAGGTTCATCTTCTGGTTCTAGACCCTTTAAGAAAGGGAAGAAGAACAAGAAGAAGAAAGTGAAAAAGATGCAAGTTCAGACTGGGACATTAGTGCTGGACCAGACCAAAAAGATCAAGCCCGATAAGAGTCAAGCTGAATGCTTCTTTTGCAAGAAGCGAGGGTACTGAAAGAGAAACTGTTCCCAGTACATTGCCTCTCTGGATCTGAACAGGCAGAGAAAACAGCAAGTTGTTGCTGGGCAAGGTATTTATATGATAACTTCTTGCAATTTCTCTATTTGTGATATAACTGACTGGGTATTGGATACCGGTAGCCCTTACCATATTTGCAATTCATTGCAGGGGTTGCAAGTCAGTAGGAGATTCGAGCAAGGTGAGAAGTTCCTAAATGTTGGAGATGGAAGATCAGTTTCAGTTCTAGCATTAGGAATCTTGAAATTTATATTTGAATCCTATATCGTTGTTCTTAATGATTATCATTTCTATCCCAATTTTTTTTTAAATATCATTTCTGTAGGCCTTCTAGCAAAAATGATTATGAAATTTAATAAAGAAATAAGTTTGTAATATCATTATGAATGGTGTTACTATTTTTTGTGGACATTTGAACAATGGTGTGTATATGTTATCACAACCTGTTAACATAGTCTATTCAACTGGCAAGCACCCTAGATTAGATAGTGTGTCAGATATCTACTTATGGCACTGTAGGCTAGGTCATATAAATAAGAAAGAATAAACAGGTTGACTCAAGAGGAATCCTCGAAGTCAGTGATTGTGAATCACTTCCAACCTGTGAGTCCTGTCTTCTTGGTAAAATGATCAAGTCACCTTTTACTGAAAAAGGTGAGAGAGCTACTGAGCTCTTGGGCCTAGTACATACTGATGTATGTGGGCCCATGAGCACAAGTGCTAGAGGTGGATATTTCTACTTCATAACTTTCACGGATGATCTATCCAGATATGGATATGTCTATCTGATGAAACATAAGTCAGATTCATTTGAAATGTTCAAATGATTCCAAATGAAGTAGAAAAACAAACTGGGAAGAGCATTAAAACTCTTTGATCTGACCGAGGAGGAGAAATCTTTCTAGTGAGTTTCTCACATATCTAGGAGAGAATGAGATTCTCTCCCAATGGACTCCTCCAAAAACACCACAGCATAATGGTGTGTCTGAAAGGAGAAATCAGACTCTGTTAGACATGGTCCGATCCATGATGGGTTTTGCCAGCTTGTCGATATTCTTCTGAGGATATGCACTCGAATCGACCTGTTATCTGTTAAATAGGGTTTCAAGTAAGTCTATAATTAAGACTCCATATGAGATATGGACAGGGTGTAAGCCAGCACTTTCACATCTTAGGATCTGGGGGTGCCTGACCTATGTTAAATGATTAGTCACAGACAAACTTGGACCAAGGTCTGACAAAAGCACATTAATAGGGTACCCTAAAGAGACCAAAGGATATTTTTTCTATCATGCTGATGAACAAAAGGTGTTCGTCAGCTTTAAGGTAATCTTTTTAGAAAAGGAGTTCCTTGGTGAAGGAACCGTTGCCTCTAAGGTTGAACTTGATAAAGTTCAACAGGTAGAAGGACTGACTCCAATAGCTGAATCTGAGTCGAATTTGATTAGATCAGATCTGGAGCCCAATGTACCTACACCATTAAGATGATCCGGTAAAGTACCGCATCAGTTAGACAAATACTACGATTTCTTGGTTCGGGACGGGATCCCATCGAACTTGATGAGAACGATGAAATCCAGTCACCTATATGAATGCAATGCAGAGATCTGATTCTGAGAAATGGCTTGAAGCCATGAAATCCGAAATGGAGTCCATGAAGGTCAACGATGTATGGACATTGGTTGACCCACCTGAAGGGGTTAAACCCATTGGGTGTAAATGGATCTTCAAAAGGAAAAGGGGCATAGACGGAAAGGTGGAGATCTATAAAGCTCGTCTGGTTGCCAAGGGGTATCATCAACATTGTGGTATTGACTATGACGAGATATTTTTTTCTGTGGCAATGCTCAAATCCATTCGGATAATGCTTACAATAGCTGTCCATCTGGATTATGAAATCTGGCAAATGGATGTAAAGACAACTTTTCTGAATGGAGAGCTGATCAAAGAGGTGTATATGATACAACCTGAGGGGTTTACATCCACAGATGAGTCCAAGGTGTGCAAGCTTCAAAGATCCATTTATGGATTGAAGCAAGCCTCTCGAAGTTAGAACATGTATTTTGATAAGGTGATCAAAATGTATGGCTTCGTTTAGAACGGAGAAGAGCCCTGCATCTATAAATGGATAAATGGTCCAGTTGTGGTATTCCTTATCTTGTACGTGGATGACATTCTCTTAATCGAGAATGACATCCCTGCACTACAGAGAATAAAAGTTTGGTTGTCATCGTAATTCTCTATGAAGGATTTGGGTGAAGCATCCTACATCCTAGGGATGAAGATCTATAGGGATAGATCAGATTCTTAGATTATCTCAATCCACATACATAGACACTGTGCTGAAGAGGTTCAGCATGAAAAATTTCAAGAAGGGCTATCTATCGATAGGCCATAAAATTTTTCTCTCTAAGAAGGATTGGCCGACAACTCCTGAAGAGAGAGAGCGTATGAGTAGAGTCCCATATGCTTCGATCGTGGGATCTATCATGTACACCATGACATGTACATGATCAGATGTGGCATACTCACTAGGAGTAGTGAGTAGATACCAATATGATCCTGAAGAAAATTACTGAAAAGTGGTTAAAGCCATCCTTAAGTATTTGAGAAATACTAAGGACCAATGGTTGGTTTATGGCAAGTCAGATCTAAAACTTGTGGGGTTCACAGACTCCAACTTTCAATCTGACCATGATGATAGTAGAAGCGTGTTGGATTATATCTTTACTCTGAATGGTGGAGCTATTTGTTAAAGAGTTCCAAGCAGCATACTGTGGCAGACTCTATTTGTGAGGTGGAGTACATCGCAGCATCGGATGCCATGAAGGAAGCTATGTGGTTGAGAAAATTCATCACTGAGCTTTGAGTAGCACCCTCCCTCGATGGTTCAGTCCTGCTCTACTGCGACAGCATTGGTGCCATAGCTCAGGCGAAAGAACCAAAGTACACCAGTGGACAAAGCATATTTTGCGTCGCTTTCACCTGATCTGAGAGATCATGGATCGAGGTGACGTCGACCTTCAGAAGATCGACAGAAAGAAAAACCTGGCCAACCCCTTCACTAAAGCCCTGGCGATAAAGGAGTTCGACAACCACAAGTCAAAGATGGGTATTAGATACTGTGCCGAGTGGGTTTAGGACAAGTGAGAGTTGTTGAAAAATGTATCTCAAAAATCAATCATCAGCCTGTTGACGATTGAGCAATCTTGTATGGTAATTGATTTGTTAATAAATAAAATATATTTGATATTTTTATCATAAGCTTTCATCTTCTAATGAACTCTGTTGTTATGATGAAGTCCTTAGGACTATTTAGATTCGATAAAGAGAGAATTTATCGATTAGTCCTTAAAACTATTCACGACCAAATGATAGGCTGTTAATACGGACGATAGCTTCTATCGAGCATAGATCGCTGTAGGCCATATGGGTTGGTTGTCCTCTTAACCAAGGAGTGTAGAGATACTGGTATGGCATACAGATGAGATGTAAGGGTACATCGTTATTGAACGTGACCAACTCCAAAGTATTCTGCTGTCGAAAATGTCTCTGATGGGATATAGGTATAAGTGTCCCTTAGACCTGAGATCACCTCAGTGACTTGCAAGCAACTCACTGTACTTTGATATTAGACTAACTAAATTTTTAATTCAGTGACGGAAGGCTTCTGGGCATAGTCAAGTACTTGCGAAGTCAGAGTGTGATCGAGATGGGATTGACCACTCCAAGAGTTGGAGAAGAATGAGTCACTGTATTTCAATTTAGCAAAATCTTGACCAGGGTAATCCATTAGATGGATTTGATATTTTGAAATACAATGTGGACAACCTGATCAGAGTTGATAGTTGAACTCTGAGATGTTCTATGATCTTTTTGGTCAAGGGGATGAATTATATAGAAACTATATCCACATGGGTTCTAAGGATGTTGTTCTACACATTCGACCTATCCGATCATCAGGTACCATTGCTAGATGGTCACTTTGATTGATATAAAAATTTATTTCTATGCTATCAACTTAGATTTAGACCTATGAGGTCATACACATTAGAGTTTATGATCCGATCGGATAGTTGATCAATGATTAAGAATCGTTCTAGGGTTAAATGATCAATACGATTGACATTTAACCTAGTGCAAGTGTTGCAGGAGGATCGATTAGCAATTCGATTGCTAATTGGCTTAATTTGATTAAGCCAATAGGCTGAGATTAAGTTTAATTAAATATAATTTAATTAGATTTAGTTTAGGCTTGATTGGATCAAGTCCAATTGGTATATTGGATAAGCCAAGTGCAAGAAAAAAACTAGTCCTAGTTCTATTAGGACTTGGATCAATCTAATTTCTAATTTGATTAAAAAATTAAATTTAATTTAAATCTAATTTAATCTAATTAAATTAGATTTTTAATTAGGTTAAGATCTATTTTAATTAGATTGATCTAATTTTGGTTTGATTTGGTTTGAGAAACCAAATTAAAACAAGTCATAAGATAGAATCCTAGTAAGACTAAGATTCCACCTTGCGCCACATAAGCCCCCCCACGCCCTCTCTCTATTTCACACCGATCTCCTCTTATTTTGTGCAACAAAAGTCCTCTCCCAGATCTTTCCCATGTCCAAAAGGTTTCTTCTCTTCTTTCATACATGGAAAGTAGTTGTGGATCAAATCAAAGTAGGAATAAGTTTGGATTTCAAATTCTATGAGATAGAGTTTTAGAAATCCAAAACTCTTTCCTTTTTGCACCGAATTTACTCAGATTTTTTTTGAGATTTTTGTAACTTTTAGGACACACATTGTGCACCCTTTGCTGGTGGTCCATGCATGAAAATAAGGAGGAGGCGCCCAAGAGTTGGGCACCCCTTATCTTGCCATGTTTGGATAAGCATTGACTAGGTATTTGACCTAAACAAGGACTCCATCATATCTCTCTCTATAAAATGAGTTTCTTCATAAAATTTTTGAAAACATAGAGATTTGAGAGACCTTTGAGGCATCCAAAAATCAGAGAGAAAGACTTTTGGGTCATGAAGATATAATAGACACAAGATAGGGTGTCTAGGAGAGAGTAAAGAGAAGAAAAAGAGGATCTTCTTCTAGGATTGTTAGTTTCATCTCTTCCCTTCCTCCATCTTGAGTTTTTCTGAGAGTGTCTTAGATCTAAAACTCCTCCTCCTACTTCTCATCTTTGGAAGAGCCCAAATCAAGAAGAAAGAGGTACCTGATCAACTATCGAAGAAGGATCAGCGCAGTACTAGCATACTGTGCTGATTTTCTGAAGCAGAACTTTTAGTCGAGATTCGTGGGCTCATGTGGATGACTTCTAGAGATTGGATGCATGTGCAATTTACAACATCATCCTCAAGCCCGGATCAGCAATGTTAGAACATCTAACTTGCAAAGTAATAGATCTGATCTATTGTTTAATATATACATTAGATGTAGTATAGAAAATGTTAATATGATCAACATGTAGCTCATGCTCTATATATTTTAATTTTTGATTTAATGCTATATAATAATTATGTAATAGAATCTTAGATCTAAGGATTCTCTTATTTTAGAAAATAAATTTTGATTTATTTTAGTCTTTCGCTGCCTGATCTTGAAAAAGTTTCAAGATCTAACCCTGAAACCCTAGATCTGGTTTCGACATTTACATCCACAGATGAGTCCAAGGTGTGCAAGCTTCAGAGATCTATTTATGGATTGAAGCAAGCTTTTCGGAGTTGGAACATGCATTTTGATAAGGTGATCAAAATGTATGACTTCGTTAAGAATGGAGAAGAGTCCTGCATCTATAAATGGGCAAATGGTCCAGTTGTGGTATTCCTTGTCTTGTACGTGGATGATATTCTCTTAATCGAGAATGACATCTCCGCACTACAAGAATAAAAATTTGGTTGTCATCGCAGTTCTCTATGAAGGACTTGGGTGAAGCATTCTACATCTTAGGGATGAAGATTTATAGGGATAGATCTAAAAAGATGCTTGGGTTATCTCAGTCCACGTATATAGACACTGTGCTGAAGAGGTTCAGCATGGAGAATTTCAAGAAGGGCTATCTACCGATAGGCCATGAACTTTTTCTCTCTAAGAAGGATTGTCCGACAATTTCTGAAGAGAGAGAGCATATGAGTAGAGTCCCATATGCTTCAACCATGGGATCTATCATGTACGCCATCATATGTACAAAGCCAGATGTGGCATACTCACTAGGAGTCATGAGTAGATACCAATCTGATCCTGGAGAAAATCACTGAAAGTGGTTAAAGTCATCCTCAAGTATTTGAGAAATACTAAGGACTAATGGTTGGTTTATGGCGAGTCAGATTTGAAACTTGTGGGGTTCACAGACTCCAGCTTTCAATCTGACCATAATGACAGCAGAAGCGTGTCGGGTTATATCTTTACTCTAAATGGTGGAGCCATCTGCTGGAAGAGTTCCAAGCAGCATACTGTGGCAGACTCTATTTGTGAGGCAGAGTACATCGCAGCATCGGATGCCGGAAAAAAACTATGTGGCTGAGAAAATTCATCATCGAGCTTGGAGTAGCACCCTCCCTTGATGGTCCGGTCTTGCTCTACTGCGACAGCACTGGTGCCATAGCTCAGACGAAGGAACCCAAAATACACCAACGGACGAAGCACATTTTACATCGCTTCCACCTAGTCTGGGAAATCGTGGATCGAGATGATGTCGACCTTCAGAAGATCGACGGAAAAGAGAACCTGACCGACCCTTTCACTAAAGCCCTGGCAATAATAGAGTTCGACAACCACAAGTCGAAGATGGGTATTAGATACTGTGCCGAGTGGCTTTAGGACAAGTGGGAGTTGTCGAAAAATATATCCCAAATGTCAATCGTCAGCCTGTTGATGGTTGAGCAACCAAATATTGTAATTGATTTGTTAATAAATAAAATATATTTTTGGGTATTTTCATCACAAGTTTTCATCTTCTAATGAACTCCATTGTTGTGATGAAGTTCTTAGGACTATTTAGGTTCGATAAAGAGAAGATTTATCGATTAGTCCTTAAAACTATTCACGATCAAATAATAGACTATTAATAGGGACGACAGCCTCTATCGAGCATAGATCGCAGTAGGCCATATGGGTTAGTTGTCCTCTTAACCAAGGAGTATGGAGATACTGATATGGCATACAGATGAGATGTAAGGATACATCATCATTGAACGTGACCAACTCCAGAGCATTCTGTTGTTGAGAATATCTCTGATGGAATATAGGTATAAGTGTCCCTTAGACTTGAGATCGCCTCAGTGACTTGCAAGCAACTCACTGTGCTTTGGTACTGGACTAACTGAATTTCTAATTCAGTGATGGAAGGCTTCTGGGCTTAGTCAAGTACTTGCAAAGTTAGAGTGTGATCAAGATGGGATTGACCACTCCAAAAGTTGGAGAAGAATGAGTCGCTGTATTTCAATTTAGTAAAATCTTGGCCAAGATAACCCATCAGATGGATTTGATATTTTGAAATACAATGTGGACAACCTGATCAGAGTTGATAGTTGAACTCTGAGGCATCCTATGAGTATTTTGGTCAAGGAGATGAATTATATGAAAACTATATCCGCATGGGTTCTAAGGATGTTGTACTACACATTCAACCTATCCGACCGTCGGGTACTATTACTAGATGGTCACTTTGATTGGTACAAAAATTTATTTTTATGCTATCGATCTAGGTTCGGACCTATGAGGTCACACACATTAGAGTTCACGATCCGATCGGATGGTTGATCAACGATTAAGAATCGTTCTAGGGTTAAATGATCAATACGATTGATATTTAACCTAGTGCAAATGTTGCAGGAGGATCGATTAGTAATTTGATTATTAATTAACTTAATTTGATTAAGCCAAAGGGTTTAGATTAAGTCTAATTAAATATAATTTAATTAGATTTGATTTGGACTTGATTGGATCAAGTCTAATTGGTTTATTGAATAAGCCAAGTACAAGAAAAAAACTAGTCCTAGTTCAAATAGGACTTGGGTCAACCTAATTTTTAATTTGATTAAAAAATTAAATCAGATTTAAATCTAATTTAATCTGATTAAATTAAGCTCTTAATTGGGTTAAGACATATTTCAATTAGGTTGATTTGGTTTTAGTTTGATTTGATTGGAGAAACCAAATTGGAACCAGTCATAGACAGAATCCTAGTAAGACTAGGATTCCACCTTGCGCCACCTTAGCCCCCCATGCCCACTCTCTCTTATCCCATGCCCACTCTCTCTTATTTTATGTGATAAAACTCTCTCTCTCAGGTCTTCACGCACATCCAAAACTTTTTTCTCTTTCTCTCTTACATGGAATGTGCTTGTGGATCAAGTCAAAGTAGGAATTAGTTTGGATTTCAAATTCTTTGAGATAGAGTTTTAGGAAACTAAAACTCTTTCCTTATGGAACTGATTTTATTAAAAAATTTTTAAGATTTTTGTAGCTTTTATGGCACATAATATGCATCCTTTGCTGGTGGTCCATGACAGAAAAAGAAGGAGGGGACGCCCAAGAGTTGGGCGCCTCTTGCCTTGCCTTGTTTGGATAATCCTTGACTAGGTATTTGACCTAGACAAGGACTCTTCATATCTCTCTATTTAAAATAAATTTTTTTATAAAATTTTTGTGAATTGTAGAGCATTGAGAGACCTTTGGGGTATCCAAAAACTAAGGAGAAAGAGTCTTAGGGTGTGGAGATCTAATGGACACAAAGCTAGGTGTCTGGGTTAGAGCAAAGAGAAGAAGAAGAGAGTCTTCTTTTAGAGTTGCTGGGTTCACCTTCTTCCCTTCCTCCATTTATAAGTTTTCTGAGAGTATCTCATCTAAAACTCCTTCTCCTACTTCTCATCTTTGGAAGAGTCCAAATCAAGAAGAAGGAGGCATCTGATCGACCATCGAAGAAGGATCAGCGCAGTACTAGCATACTATGCTGATTTTCTGGATCAGGACTTCTGATCGTGATTCATGGGCTCGTGTGGACGACTCCTAGAGGCCGGATGTGTGTGTGGCTCACAACATTATCCTCAAGCTTGGATTAGCAAAGTTAGAATGTCTAACTTACAAGGCAATAGATCTGATCTATTATATTTTACATATATTAGATGTTGTATAGAGACATGTTGATATGATAACATATAATTCTTGCTCTTTATATTTTAATTTTTGATTTAATATTATGTAACAATTATGTAATAAGATCTTAGATCTAGAAATTCTCTAATTTTATAAGATAAATTTTGATTTATTTTAGTCTTTCGCTGTCTGATCTTAAAAAGTTTCAAGATCTAACCCTGAAACTCTAGATCTGGTTCCTTCAACAATAAATATCAAAATCAATGAGACTTGCTGGTTATAGCATTATAGACTAGAGTATGTTAGCATAGATTTGATTTTTAAGTTAATTAAAAGAGATCTTATTAAAGGACTACCAAAATTAGATTTAAAAAAAAATTAGATTTATGATGCTTATGATCAATTTGGAAAACACACTAGAAGTTCTTTCAAATCTAAAAATCTTGTTTCAACTTCTACACCCTTCAAACTAATTCACAAGGACTTATTTGAATCTACTAGGATCATAAGCCTAAGAGGTAGAAGATGCGGACTTGTGATCGTAGATGATTTTTCGAGATTTACTTTGATTTTGTTCTTAGCTCAACAAGATGAATTACTTTTTTAGTATTTATTAAGTTCCACCAAAAAATTTTAAATGAAAAAAATTTTGTGGGAAAATTCAGTGCAAGGGTAAAATGGTAATTTTAAAACTTTTTCAAAATCACTATTTTACAGTGAAAATTATTAATTAATCTAATTAATTAATAAAAATTTATCCTACACTAGGATCTAAATATGATATATAGCATGCATGCATTTAAATTTGAAATTCGTATTTAAACAGTAAATACTTTACTGTAATGTGTTCAGAACACAATACCTTTATGTGGATAGTAAATCACCACAATCTGATCACCGTTGGGAGAGTTTGATCATCGTGATGTAGCCACACAGTGTGTCTGACCTCTACGGATCGTCCACATGAAGCTTCCGGTCTGATCGACTCCTCACGAGTGCTAGCTCGTTGTAGAGCCCTTTCGACGGCCGATGCTGATCGAACTCCTTCGATCAATGTCTGTCAATTTTTTAGATACTCCAGATCATCAGCAGATGTGCTTGAGAGGATGTTGAAGATCTTCCTAAAATTTGGTGGGCTCATGACACTTGTAGCTCACCTTCTCACTTCCCGAACTCCAGGCTGAAACTCTGAAGAACTCACTGAAACCCTGCGCACACTTTTTTTTTTCTTTCTTTTTCTCTAAGAAAGATATAGACCTTCACCTTGCACACAAGGATTCCTCACACTCAGATTTTCTCTCAAAAATTTTCTTGCACATGCCCCACTCTTCTCCTCCTTTTAAAACAATGTCAAGCGTCTTATCCACATGAGAGGATAAAGATGAGTAATTGCACATTTGAATTCAAATCAAATTTTGAATTCAAATAAAAATTAATTTATTTCTATCCACTAAGGGCGTGAGAAGAGGAGGGCGTGGCTTAATTTGTGCATGAGTGATTTCATGAGAAATATTTTCTCGTGTAATAAATGGAGTGTTAAAAGAGGATAAGGTCAAAGCCTAAGATTGGTTGCTCATTCAAATTCAAACTTTATTTTGAATTTGAATGGCCAACCAATCATCCTTATCCACTCATTTGGTGCATTAAAGTAGGGTGTGAGGAGGTCTTTGCGTGAGAAAAATTCATGAGAACTTCCTTCTCGTGAATTCAAATGGGCACAGTGAAGTGAGGTGGCGCAGGGAGAATGGGTCAAGGTGGTTTCATCATTTAAACCAACCTAATTGAACCAAATAAGTTAGGCCCAATTAGACTAATTTAAATCAACTAAATTAGGCTTAATTAGGCTCAATAAAATCTTAATCAAATCAAAATTGATTAAGCCCAATCCCTAATCAAATCAGGGACCAAACCATCTCGATGATTAGGTCAACTCTTAACCTAATCGGGTCAAACCCAACTGAATCCAATTCAATTGGACTTGATCCAAAAATAATTACTCAATCAAATTGAGTTAATTAATGATCAAATCACTAATTAAACCTCTCATAAATATTGAGTCCAAATCCGATGGGTAATCGGGCATCAGAATTCATCGATATATAACCCTGATCGAAGAGTCCCAAACCAGTGGGACTCTTGACCCTAGTATCCAAAATGTGTGAGACTCGTGATCAGAGAATCCTGATTCTCGATCACAGAGTCCCAGACATATAGGACTCATAGTCCACGAGTATTAGGACTCTTCATCAGCCATTAGATCAGATAGGAATCTCTAATGTATGTGACTCCGTAGGTTCGAACCTAAGCCGGTAGCACAGGAACCAATTCCTGTACTAATCAAAGTGACCATCTAGCAATGGTACCCGATGATCGGATAGATCGAATAGTCGCAATCACAACACTCAGAACCTACGTGAATATGTTACTGTATAATTTATCCTTTTGACCTCTGTGTTTAGGATGACTCAGGGTTAAACTGTCAACCCTGATTAGATCATTCGAATCGTGCTCAACTCAAAACAGTCCTGTGACTCCTCACAAGGACTACCCTGGCCAAGATTTTGCTAAATTGAAACACAACTGTACACAGCTCCTAAACTGGAGTGGTCAATTCCATCTTGACACACGCACTGACAAGTCAAGTACTTGACTACGCCCAGCAGCCTTCCGTCACTGAATTAAAATTCAGGTAGTCCAGTGCTTAAGTGCAGTGAGTTGCTTGCAAGTCACCATGGTGGTCTCAGGTCGGAAGGAATTTATACCCATATTCCATCGGAGCAAATCTTGACAGTAGAAATAGCTCCAGAATCGGTCACGTTCAGTGCAGATGTACCCTTACATCTCACCTGTATGCCATACCAGTGTCTCCACACTCATTGGTTAAGAGGACAACCAACTTATATAGCATACAATGATCTATGCTTGATAAACTTGTCATCCTTGGTAACAATGTATCATTTGGTCGCGAACAGATTTAAGGACTAAACGACAAATCCTCCTTTGTCGAGTCTAAATAGTCCTAAGGACTTCATCACAATATAGGAGTTCATTAGAAGATGAAACATTTTGTGATGAAAAATATCAAAATAATTTTTATTAATTCATAATTCATGTACATATACAAAAATGAGCACAACCATCAACAGGCTGATGATTGGCTTTGGGATACTATTCCCAACAAATTTGACCATAGTTTGTATTATAAGTGATAATGAAACTAAATTTGATAATCAACAATTTTAAAACTCTTGTAATAAAAAAAGATATTGAACATAATTTTTTTATTTCTATCATATCTTAATAAAATGAGATTATTGAAAGAAAAAAATTAAACTATAAAAAAAATGGCTCATATCATATTGTGTGAAAGCAATCTTCTAAGATATTTTTGGATGAAAGCTATCAATACAGCATATTATATTTTAAATTAAGCTTTAATTTGACTGATTTCAAAGAAACTCCTATATGAGCTTCAAAAAAAAAAATAGTTACTTTAATATTTTTGATTGTAAATATTTCATCCTATATAATAAAAAAATAAATTTAAAAATTTGATATTAAGTTGAATGAAAGTATCTTCTTGGATATTCTTCATCTAGTAAGGCTTAAGAGTCTTCAACAAGAAGATACTTATTGTTGAAGAGTCTATTCATATAGTATTTGATGAAGCTAATAACCTATCTTCTAGAAAAAAAAGATATTATTCATGATGATATAGGTATAATAGACAAAAGAATGAAAAAGCTCACTTTCAAAGAATTGTCACTCAAGATATTATATTTAGATCCTTTCATTTTGTGGAGAGAGTTTTCTATGTGTATGTGGTGGTTTCCACAATTCTAGCTCATGATCTCAGATCAGAAGCATGATAAAAGCTATATGAACTCATGAAGTTCTGTGTTTGATTATTCATTCGCTAATAGTACATTATTGTATTTTACTCTTTATTTTCTTTCCTTTCATGGAATCTTTTTCGGCAATGTTCTACACCATAATGGGTTACTTAAGCTTGGTGTTCTATTTGTAATTATCGTCTCTTGACTAAAACATGTGGGTTATATATTCTTGTATCTGTACACTAAAAATCTAATGAGGAAGGACCCTTCATTTTTGGAGAATGAGATTGGTGCTATCAAATAAGATAATATTGTAATTGTTTACTAGTTTTTTTTTAAGAAAAAAAATTTTTAATAAACTTAGAATGTCAATGAATCTGAATTAAGTAAAGAAAGATGACCCATATAAGAAGTTTGAGTATGCTAAAAATCGAAAATCGATCTGATAGTGGGTGCAAATCAATAGTGCTAATTAATGTACACCATGGAGGATAACTGTTGTCAGTTATTGAAACCAACAGGGGTGCCAAATATGCTGACAATTGTTAAAATGAGCAATTATTATCTATTAATATAACTATGTAATAATTGTACTTTGTATGGGCCTTTGACAATTCAAATTAATATATTTTATCTTATTTTAATTCTTAATTTATCAGTAGCTTCTATCCTAGGAGTAGTTATAACTTAGAATATCTATAATTATGACTCCGTGTTATAACTTTATTCTTTTCCAAATCTATCTTCTTCGAACGATGGTGTGATGCTGAAAGAAATTCTTGAAGGTTAAGGTATGCACCTAGACCTACATTGCTCTCTATCCTTTCTTTGGTCACTATTATTCTAACTAATTTGGTATCAGTATATAGGATGCCTACACACACACCATACCTTGTAACCCAACTTAAACTAATGGGTTCTCTGGCACATCTATTCGCTTATGTAGAGCAAGAGAGAATTCACAGCAATAAACAAGTTTAATAATATATCTAGTAGGACATGACACTGTAGTTATCATCATAAAATTGTGGATCAAAAATAAAAAAAAGTAGTTGTAGAGAAAGTGGTTGCTGTGCTAAGGTCACATATGAAAATATACAGCATCTTCGACTTCGAAGTAGAACGGGTTGAAAATCTTATCTCTATAGTTGAAAGCCAATATATTCATCTACAGTACATCTAACAGATCCTGTGGAAAAAAAATCGATCTCGTCCTCATAGAGGATGAATCAATTTTACATGAAAGTGGCATGGTTCATGAAGAACCTGAATAGGAGACTTAATGAAACTTCAATTCATTAAGAGGAAAATGGCAAACCATTCATTGGTGCCCTTGGAATCTATTGACAAACAGAGCTTAGAAATCATGCCAGCAAGGTTACATCAAATTGCACTATCAAAGGATATTTTAGTCAATACCCGGTCAATATTGGAAATTATCGATTTTGGTGATTTGCAAAGGATTACTAGTGAAGTAGGCAAATCTGTGCTAATAATAGTTCACAATTATATGTCTAAGAGTAAAAGAAAAAATTCTAATGGCTTTATAGCATCGACCATAAATAACATGAGGGTTGGAGGGCAACATACTTAAAGGGTATTTTCAGAATTTTCTATGTGATGTGCATTCTAAGTTTGTATGCTAGGGGCAAGATGATCATGCAATACTTGATTTGTTCTCCTACCAATGGTATGTATAATTGAAAATCCTCCTCTACATTATAGGTAGTATGGATCTTGATACTACTATAAAAAGGTAATTGAAAAATTAGAGAAGTAATAAATATAGTTCAAAAGTAGAATAAATACGTAACATTATATAATCAAGTAAGAAGAAATTCTATAAAGTTTTGACCAAGAGAACGATACCAATAATAATTCTTTATTATGATGGATTCTATTCTATAAGCTTTTCATGACTCTTTTATTCTCTTCCATTCCCTTGAAAAATGTTGGATATTGATTCATAGGCTATTCTTGCTCTCTCTCTTTAGGAGTTGTACCATTTAGCATACTTCGATCAGCTCTACTTCAATCTAGCTCCTTTGACTAGTGTTGAAGACTGTTAACCTAATCTACCAAAAGGCAGGCCGAATGTTGGAGAATGCTTATGCCCTAGCCAATAATCACAAACTTAAATTAAGAGAGACATGTGAAAAATATAAAGTTAGAAGGTCATGCTATTTCATTACCATTGACTAATACAATACATGGGTATGAGACCTATTTAACTAATACTCTCAAGGTGTTTACTTCACTCCTGACTAAGGTTAATAGATCCTTTGACTGTCCTTGGCCTATTGAACTTTCCAGATGATCTAATATTCTGCCTACCACACTTCATTATCGATTGTAGTGGAGATAGAATATGTTGTGGGCTTGGGGCTTAGGCATGGATGTGGTTGATAAGAGTGGAAAACATGCAAAGATGCACTCCAACCAGCTTGAAAATTGATGAGAGTTTAGGATTATTAGCCAAAGGTCGAATGGAAAAATGTTGACTTGCCGATTCAAAAATCCTCAGCCAAATAGCAAGTTGGAGACAACGATATTCCAATCCGACAACAAAATTTATTTGTAATGATGCCCCAATGTATGATGGGATTCCAATTTGGCAAACTAGCTAGAAGTCAATTGATCAAAATAAACAGATACTCCAATCAATACTTAATCATACTAACTATAATAAGTGATTGGATATCTGGAGGAGGCATAAGGATTATCAAGAAGAAGAAGAGGGCGAGTATCGAGAGAAAAATGCAAGGCCTAATTACAAAAAAGGGGCATGCTTTATTTGAAACTAAATCAAAATTCTCATTAACAAAGAAGATAATGTCAGATCTCTATACATGTGGAAGATCATTTAAGCAATGTGCAGACCATTTTGGTACATGGATGTATTTTGTGAAGGAAAATATGATAGTAGCAAAATCTCAGAGAAATATTAACCCTATAGTTGATTTGGATGATTCCAAAATATTGAGTATTTATAGTACTAATCATATGTTTAAGGATGGATATAAGATTTTTCAGGTGTTCATAATGAAGAATTATCAATGGAAGAAATCCTCCAAAGATGCCAAGTCAAAGTACTTAAAAAAATAAGTTCTCACAAGTTTAGATAGCTCATTATAAAAAAAATAAAGTTAGAAGAAACTAATATCATTTGGGATACATTTGGACAAGAAAGATCAAGTTTGGAAGTGATTTAATTGAGAAAACTCAGGTTCAGTCCTTTGAGTTGACATATGTAGTAAAGATGTTGACTCTGATACATTTTGGCACAGGTACATAGTTCTGGTATGCAATCGAGTTGACTCATTTTTGAGACAAGCTGACTCTATTTACAAGATAGAAAATAATTTCTGCAAGCCTAAGACCAAGCCGATGCAAAATAAAATCGAGCTGACTCTAAAAAAAGTTGAGCCGACTCGTGACACAAGACAATACTAATGGTTAGTTTTTTACACACCTTTAAATGGTTATTTTTCCTTCCCAATGGCTAGTCCAAGCCTTCCAATGATCAAAACTCATTCTCCAATCAATATCAAGTTTATAAAAAGCTAAAGAATCATTTCAGAAGCAAGAGAAAAGGATTGAAAAGAAAAAAATAATCAGATTTGTGAGGTTTATTGAATATTATTGAAAAGAGAGAAAAAGAGAGGGATTTGTGCACTGATTTTATAGAGCTTTCAAAGAGTGATCTTCACCAACATCTTCCACATCTTCTCAAGCTTCAAAGAAGAGAAAGTAAAGCTTCAAAGAGCCAATCTTTTAGCCTCTTTTTCATGCTCAAAGAGTTTATTTTTTTATTTTTATTTTCTATGCTAAATTTTTTTTTATATTTTTGTTTTCTTTATAAGTTTCTTTGGGAGAAAGAAACTTAGGGATTAGGCCAGTTCAAGCCTAAAATTAGACTTTGTAGGTTTTGGTTAGTGAGCCCATAAAATCAACTAGATTGATTGTAAGTTCAAAAAAAATTGGTGTATGAATTTTGGTTGGTAATCTCAAAAATCTACTAAGTTTGTTTGTGAGCCTGGATAAAATAAACATATTGTAATTAAGAGAATTATAGTAAAATTTTTAAGGGACTCTTGGGCAGTGGATGTAGGTGCGGAGTTGCACCAAACTACTATAAATTGATTTATGTTTGTGTTGTACTTATCCCTTCTTTATTTTATTATCTTGCTTTTTTTTACTTTTAGTTCTTTCGTTGTTGCTTCAATATTTTAATTTCATTGTATCACTTTATATTCACTTCACAATCACATAAGTTAGATTAATTTGAAGCATAAATTATTTTAGTTTTCATATTGAGTTAAAATTTTTAAACAACCCAATTTACCCTCCCTCTTAGGTTGCTACCTTTCTGGACAACAGAAAATAAAAAAGATATGAATAGATTACTGAAACAATACTCATTAATCAACAAATTGAGATTATAATTGTAGATTTTTATGCCACGGGTATCAAGGAGTGATGATAGACAATTGTCAATCTATTGATTATCGATTGATGAAATATGGAGAGCCTTGTTTACACACATCTCAGCAATTTAGCTGAAGCCTATAAATAAGCACTACGTAGTTAAGGTTAGATGAAGTAAAGACAGATAGAAATCATATGACTGTTATTGAGTTGGATAGGATTTGGCCATAAAGAAATCTTACCTATAGTTGAATAGACCAAAGAAGTAGAATACAACCATGACACCAACAAGTAGGTTGACAATCACAATAGAAATGTATGAAGTCAGATGGCTGGTAGGAGTAGGCTAAGATGATTGAATTGATCGCCAAGATATTTTTAAAGTGCAGAAGACTATATTGTAGTTTGGAGTAAAGAATGACAACCAATAAAGATATCTGAATAGGCCAAGGCTAGATGATTTTCAATCTGATAGTTGATGAAGAGGAATCATATTGACGAACATGTATAGTGGAGAATAACTAGCATCACTTATCAAAATCATTAAGAGTGAAGGCTAGATGTGGTGACAATAATTCAAGTGGGTAGTTATTATCTATTAGTATGAATAAGTGAAAATTATACTTTGTATAGACCCTTCGATAATTCAAATTAATACATCTTATCTTATCTTAGTTCTTAATATGCTAGTAGTTTCTACCTTAGGAGTAGATGTAACTTAGAATCTCTATTATTGTAGTATAGTGCTACACCTCTATCCCTATCCAATTCATCTTCTTAATGGTATTAAAATTCTTTGAAGGTCAAAGTATCTAGTTTCATGCTGCTCTCTGTTCTGGCTCCCTTCAATCATCATCTTTTTGACTAATCTGGTATAGTGGCATATGCCCATTCACATATCATAACCTTGCCACTTGACTTTGTGCTAACAGGTTCTCTAATGTGCCCATTCCTTTCAGCAATGCAAGAGAGACATCATGATGACAAACATAAGCTAAACAACCTATATTAATAGAAGTGTAAAATATACTTATTCTAAAAATGCTTAATACTTGAATGCATGATTGGAATACATCCACTCCAGAAGATCTTAATTTTGGTAGTAAACAGAAAAATAATAAGTATTAAAGTATTTTTAGAATTTCAGAAAAATGTTTGATGATGATTCTGAAAAGAAGAAAAATATTAATAATTAGAGGAAAAATACAAGTTCAAAGAGAATTAGCATAGATGCAAAAAAAATTGGATATAAAATTCAAGATTGTAGGTCAAGCTCAAACCACCTAATATTATATCCTCTACTTTAATTCATGGAAGAGAGAAGGGGACAAATGGTTGGACTCTAGCTACTTTTATTTTTCATGCTAGTTGTCCTCATTGACAGCATGCAAGTGTTCCTACTTTTTGTATGATAGATATTGATTTTGTTGATGACTAGATTATATATTCTAATCACCAAATTAGCTATAAAGAGGTATTGATTCTCTACATGATTATATGGGTTTTAATACTATTGCTAGATGACTCATTTTATCCTATGGAAAATATTAATGCCAACCTATCTCTTATGTCATCTTTTGATTCTTCTTTTTTTATTGATATTACATGCCTAACATTATAAAAAATTTATCTAAATTTTACAAACCATGGATAAAGGTTCTTCTATTTGAGCTTGCGGGATTTATGGTAATATTTAAGCTTTTATAAAGATCATTACTCCAAGCATAAAAGTAAACAAGTTTTATACCTATGGGAATTTGTTACGTGGATTAGAGTCTCAAGCATGATATAATTGATTTGTAGTATGTTTAATTGGTTCATGTGAATTATGACAAACCTCATGATATACAAAGTAAGGAGCTGGTTAATATAGAAGAAAAGAAAAACAAAATATGGAAATATATACAAATTATCCTTGAAGAAAAGAAAAATAAAATATTCTTGGCTACTTAAAAAGATACATTCAGATCGTACAAGGAGATTAAGTGCTCCATCTTCCATTGGTATGAATTGTATAATTATTTTTGTTTATGATTTTTTCAAATACACATATTAGTTTTGTTAGAGAAAAGTATTTGAAAAATTTTATCAATTTAAAAATTTGGCCAAAAATTTTTTAAAAATAAAATTTGGTGTTTTAGGAATGGTGGTGATGGTGAGTAATACATTAACTCTCACACAATCCCATTTATTTATAGAAAATAGAGGGGAGCAATTAATGGTGGTTCATGCCCTATCATCATAAATTATACGGGATTTTGATGCCCGGTCCATTTGTGGATCAGACTTTAACATTTAAGCCCTGTCGACTCAAAATATAACTTCGATCCATTAGAATTAGGTTTTTAACTTTAAGTCTCTCATGAGACAAAAATATCCTCAATTTAAATACGGTAACTGTCCCCAAAATTTCGATCTTCCTTCTTCCCGATGAATATGAATACCTCTAGTGACCTATTTCATCATGATTTTAGTGACGCCACTGGCGGCATAGGTTGTGGCGTTATTTCATGGC
Source organism: Elaeis guineensis (assembly GCF_000442705.2). NCBI lineage: Eukaryota > Viridiplantae > Streptophyta > Magnoliopsida > Arecales > Arecaceae > Elaeis > Elaeis guineensis. Next base: position 24,531,812 of record NC_025995.2, read on the forward strand.
TTTCTCTTCGACGACAGGGATGACAGAGGTGGTAGAGGTGGGTGGAAGCAAGGCCCGTAGGTATCTCTCTCTCCCTCTCTTCTTTCTTTTTGAATCGAGATTTTTCTTCCTCAACACTTTCTTGCAATGAAAATGGATTGCTTGATTGTATTAGACTCCATGGATTAATTCGGCAATAGAGATTTGCTTTCATGGATTTTTTGCAAGAAAGAGATGAGTACAATGTTGATGAACTCTAGCTAGAGATTTTAACAAATCCCTTGTCATTTTCTTAGACATACCCTTATTATCCCTAGAGATGAGTAGAAGGTCAATGAACTTTGGGTTTTCTCTGGATTGCTCCTCTGGCTCCTGAAAGATTTAAACTGAGCCCTTAAAATGGATTTTCTCTAATGGAATAAGACAATCCATTAGATAATTTAATTTAATTGATAAGGATTTACAAAAATAATTTGCTCACAAGCTTCCAAATAAGTTTTGTTAATCTGTATGGTTTTTGCTTTACTGCTAAGATTCAACTATTCCCTTGAACACATTACATCAACCATGGGATTCTATCTATTTTAAGGTTGCTAAATCGACCAAAGATTTTTCCTAATATATATTATTTGAAATTAATTTCTGATGCAGTGTTACGATGGCTAGCTCAAGGAGAGCCAATGAATTTTGTGTTGGCCTATCAAATATGGTGAATGGAAGGTACTATTTTAGCCACTATGTCGAAGTTATGGATATACTTATGGAGTCCATGTTTGAGGAATAAAAGGCTAGGGTAGCTGTGACTCCATTTGATCATTTGCTTCAACTTCCATATATCAAGCAGAGCAGGCCATTATTAGATGCATTGCTCTCATTTTGGGATTATGAGTTGGAGGATTTTAGATTTCATAAGACTATAGTTCCTTTTATAGGGACCGACATTATCCTCATCTTTGGTTGAGAGCTACTGGTGATGAGGTTGAATTGTATAGAGAGGAGAGGGTTCAGTTGGACCTCATCACTCGATTTTTTGATGGTGACCACAAAAAGACTATTAGAAATTTAGTTAAAAATAAATTGGTGCCTCTTGTTGGGAAGTCTGGAATGTAGGATGTGGAGGACTTTTTAAGTGTTAGGTTCTTTATCTTTTTGTAACTATTCTTTTTTCAACTATAGGCTATCATATTTCTAAGGTCTTATGTCAATATCTTGATAATTTAGAACATCTAGGATCATATAGTTGGAGTTTTATAGTTTTTTCTGTAGCGAAAATTTAGTGCAGGGGCAAAATGGTAATTTTAAATTTTTTTCAAAATTACTATTTTACAGTGAAATTATTAATTAATCTCATTAATTAATACTAATTAACCCTACACTAGGATCTAAATATGATACAACAGCATGCATTTAAATTTAAAATTCAAATTTGAATCAGTAAACCTTTTACAGTACTGTGTTCAGAACAAATCACCTTTTACGGATAGTCGATCACCGCAATCTGATCACCGTCAGGGAGCTCTGATCATCATGTCATAGCCACACAAATATCGGCCTCTGCGGATCATCCACACGAAGCTCCCGTCTGATCAGCTCCTCACGAATGCTAGTTCGTGATTTCACTTTTTGATGGCAGATGTTGATCGAACTCCTTCGATCGATGTGTGCGACTTCTCGGATGCTCCAGATTATCTGCACAGTTGCTTGAGAGGCTGGTGGATCTCTCCTAAAATTTGGTAGACTCACGACACTCATGGCACACCAATCTCACTTCCTGAACCCTTGGTAGAAACCCTAGGGTACACACCAAAAACCCTGTGCCTAATTTTCTCTCTTTTCTTTCTTTTTCTCTCGGAAGTTTTGGACCTTTACCTCGCACACAAGCCTTCCTCACGCCCCACTTTCTTTCTCTTAATTTTTCTGTGCATGCCCCACCTTTCTGCCATTTTTAAAACAACATCGAACGTGTCTTATCCGCGTGAGAGGATAAAGACAAGTGGTTACACATTTGAATTCAAATCAAATTTGAATTCAAATCAAATTTGAATTCAAATGAAAACCAACTTATTCCTATCCTTTTGGGCGTGAGAAGAGAAGGGGCGTGGATCTTTGTGTGTAGAAAATGTTTCATAAGAAACCTTTTCTCATGTAAGTAATGTGGCGCACAAAATGGATAAGGATGAAGGGGCAAGTGATAAGTTATCCATTCAAATTCAAACATGCTTTTAATTTGAATGGCTAACTAATTATTTTATCCATCCATATGGCGCACAAATGAGGGCGTGGGGAAGGGTTTTGCATGAGAAAAATTTCATGATAAGTTTCTTCTCGTGAATTCAAATGGGTGCAAGGAAGTTGGGTGTCATAGGGAATTTAAAACAAGGTGGTTTGATTCAAATTGAGCCAACCTAGTTTAAAATAGGTTAAGCACAATTAGACCAGATTAAACCTAACATAATTAGGCTTAATTAGCTCAATAAAATCCTAATCAAATCAGAATTAACTAAACCTAACCCCTGATCAAATCAGGGACTAAACCACCTTAGCGATTAGGTCAACATTTAACCTAATCGGGTCAATCCAAACTGAATCCAATTCAATTGGACTTGATCCAAAAATAATTACTCAATCAAATTGAGTTAATTAGCGATCAAATCACTAATTAAACCTCTCATAAATATTGAGTCCAAATCCGATGGGCAATCAGGCATCAGAGACCATCGATATGAAACCCTGATCAAAGAATTCAAATTTCAAATTCAAAATTTGAAATTCAAAATTTTGACCCCGGTACCCAAAATGTGTGGAACTCATGATCAGAGAATCCTAATTCTCAATCATAGAGTCCCAGACAGATAAGACTCATAATCAGCCATCAGATCAGAAAGGAACCTCTAATGTGTGTGACCCCGCAGGTTCGAACCTAAGCCGGTAGCATAGGAACCAATTCTTGTACTAATCGAAGTGACCATCTAGCAATGGTACCCGACGATCGGATAGGTCGAATAATCGCAATCGCAACATTCAGAACCTACGTGAATATGGTTACCGTATAATTCATCCCTTTTGACCCCTGTGTTTAGGACGACTCAGGGTTAAACTGTCAACCCTGATGAGATCATCCGAATCGTGCTCAACTCAATTAGTCCTGTGACTCCTCACTAGGACTACCCTGGCCAAAGTTTTGCTAAATTGAAACACGACTGTACATAGCTCCTAAACTGGAGTGGTCAATCCCATCTTGACACACGCACCGACAAGTCAAGTACTTGACTACACCCAGCAGCCTTCCGTCATTGAATTAGAAATTCAGGTAGTCCAGTGCCTAAGTGCAGTGAGTTGCTTGCAAGTCACCGTGACGGTCTCAGGTCGGAGGGACATTTATACCCATATCCCATCGGAGCAAATCTTGACAGTAGAAATAGCTCCAGAGTTGGTCATGTTCAGTGCAGATGTACCATTACATCTCACCTGTATGCCATACCAGTGTCTCCACACTCATTGGTTATGAGGACAACCAACCCATATGGCACACAACGGCCTATGCTCGATAAACGTTGTCATCCTTGTAACAACGTATCATTTGATCACGAACATGTTTAAGGACTAAGCGACAAATCCTCTTTGTCGAGTCTAAATAGTCCTAAGGACTTCACCACAACACAGGAGTTCATTAGAAGATGAAACATTTGTGATGAAAAAATATCAAAATAAATTTTTATTTATTTATAATTCATGTACTAATACAAAAAGAGCACAACCGTCAACAGGCTGACGATTGGCTTTGGGACACTATTTCCAACAATCTCCCACTTGGCCTAAAGCCTATCGGTGCAGTATCTAATACCCATCTTCGACTTGTAGTCGTTGAACTCCTTCACCGCAATGGCTTTAGTGAATGGGTCGGTCAGGTTCTCCTTCCGTCGATCTTCTGAAGGTCGATGTCACCTCGATCCACGATCTCCCGGATGAGATGGTAGCGGCACAGAATATGTTTCGTCCACTGGTGTGCCTTTGGTTCCTTCGCCTGAGCAATGGCTCCAGAGCTGTCGCAGTAGAGCAGAACTGGACCAACAAGGGAGGGTGCTACTCCGAGCTCGGTGATGAATTTCTTCAGCCACATCACTTTTTGGCAGCATCTGATGCAGCAATATACTCCACCTCGCATACTGAATCAGCCACAGTGTGCTGCTTGGAACTCTTCCAGCAGACAGCCCCACCATTAAGGGTAAAAATAAATCCTGACACACTCTTGCTATCATCGCGATCAGACTGGAAACTAGAGTCTGTAAACCCTATAAGTCTCAAGTCTGATTCACCATATATAAGCCACTGGTCCTTAGTATTTCTTAAATACTTCAGGATGGTTTTAACAACCTTCCAGTGATTCTCTCCTGGATCAGATTGGTATCTACTCACTACCCCTAGTGAGTATGCCACATCTGGTCGTGTACATGTCATGGCGTACATGATAGATCCCACTGCCGAAGCATATGGAATCCTACCCATACGCTCTCTCTCTTGAGGTGTTGTCGGACAATCCCTCTTCGAGAGAGAAATTTCATGGCCTATCGGTAGATAGCCTTTCTTGAAATTTTCCATGCTGAACCTTTTCAGCATAGTATCAATGTACGTGGACTGGGATAAGCCAAGCAACTTTTTGGATCTATCCCTATAGTTCCTCATCCCTAGGATGTAGGAAGCTTCTCCCATATCCTTCATGGAGAACTGTGACGATAGCTAAATCTTTATTCCCTGTAATGCAGGGACATCATTCCGATTAAGAGAATGTCATCCACATACAATACAAGAAATACTACTACTGGACCATTAGCCCACTTATAAATGCAGGGCTCTTCTCCGTTCTTAACAAAGCCATACGTTTTGATCGTCCTATCAAAACGTATGTTCCAACTCCGAGATGCCTGCTTAAGTCCATAAATGGACCTCTGTAGCTTGCACACCTTAGACTCATCTGTGGATGTGAATCCTTCAGGTTGTATCATATACACCTCTTCGTCCAGCTCTCCGTTTAGGAAAGCTGTCTTCACATCCATCTGCCAGATTTCATAGTCCAGATGGACAGCTATCGCAAGCATAATCCGAATGGATTTGAGCATTGCCACAGGAGAAAATATCTCATCATAGTCTATACCATAACGTTGACGATATCCCTTGGCAACCAGACGGGCTTTATAAGTCTCCACCTTTCCGTCTGTGCCCCTCTTCCTTTTGAAGACCCACTTACACCCTATGGGTTTTACTCCTTCGGGTGGGTCAACCAATGTCCACACATCGTTGACCTTCATGGACTCCATTTCGGATTTCATGGCCTCTAGCCATTTCTCAGAGTCAGGTCTCTGCATTGCATCCATGTAGGTGATCGGATCCTCATCGTTTTCATCAAGTTCGACAGGATCACCATCCCGGACCAAGAAACCATAGTATCTGTCCGGTTGATGTGGTACTCTACCAGACCGCCTTAAGGGTGTATAATCAATGGGCTCCGGATCTGATCTAATCAAATCCGGTTCAGGTTCAGTAACATGTGTCAGTTTTTTCACCTGTCGAACTTCGTCAAGTTCGACCTTAGAGGCAACAGTTTTTTCACTAAGGAACTCCTTTTCTAAAAAAATTGCCTTAAGGCTGACAAACACCTTTTGCTCATCAGCAAGGTAGAAATAATACCCTTTGGTCTCTTTTGGGTACCCTATAAAATTACACTTGTCAGACCTAGGTCCAAGCTTGTCTGTAATTAAACGTTTAACATAAGCCGGACACCCCCAAACCCTAAGGTGCGAGAGTACTGGCTTACGTCCTATCCATATCTCATATGGCATTTTGGCTACAGACTTACTCGGAACTCTATTTAGAAGGTAACAAGCCGATTCGAGCACATATTCTCAGAGGAAGATCGACAGACCAGCAAACCCCATCATGGATCGAACCATGTCTAACAGGGTCCGATTCTCCTTTCAGACACACCATTATGCTGTGGTGTTCCAGGAGGAGTCCACTGAGAGAGAATCCCATTCTCCCTAGATACGTCAGAAACTCATTGGAAAGGTATTCACCTCCTCGATCAGATCGAAGAGTTTTAATACACTTCCCAGTTTATTTTTCTACCTCATTTCGGAATAGTTTGAACATTTCAAATGATTCCGACTTATGCTTCATTAAATAGACATACCCATACCTAGATAGGTCGTCTGTGAAGGTTATGAAGTCGAAAAATCACCTCTTGCACTTGAGCTCATGGGTCCACATACATCAGAATGTACCAGACCTAAGAGTTCACTGGCTCGCTCACCTTTTCCAGTAAAAGGTGACTTGGTCATCTTCCCAAGAAGACAGGACTCACAGGTTGGAAGTGATTCACAATCACTAACTTCAAAATTCTTCTTGAGCCAACCTGTTTATCCTGTTCTTATTGATATGACTTAGCCTAAGTGCCAAAGGTAGACTTCTGACACATTATCTATTCTAAAGCATTTACCGAAGTTTTGAACCACATTAACAGGCTGTGATAGTAAGTAAATTTATTATTTAATTATCCAACAAATATTGTAACACCATTCAAAATGATATTGCAAATATTTCTTTTTATTAAAAAATCATAACCGTACATGGCCAAAAGGCCTACAGAAATAATATTTAATAAAAAAATTTGGACAATAGTGACATTCACTCAGAATTACATTACGAGAATTGATTACAAGACTCATGATTCCTAAAGCTAGAATGGAACTTTGCTTCCATCTCCAACGTTCAGGAACCTCTCGCCTTCATCAAATCTCCTACTGACCTGCAGACCCTGCATTGAATTACAAATATGATAAGGGCTTCCGGTATCCAATACCCAGGCAGTAGTATCACAAATCGAAAAGTTGCAAGGAGTTATCATATAATTACCTTGCTTCTTCGGGTCCAGGGAGGCAATGTATTGAGGACAGTTCCTCTTCCAATGCCCCTGCTTCTTGCAAAAGAAGCACTCCGCCTGGCTCTGATCGTGCTTGCGCTTCTTGGTCTGACCCTGTGCTACTGTCCCAGCATGAGATTGCACCTTCTTATTTTTCTTCTTCTTGTTCTTCTTCCCCTTCCCAAAGGGTTGACGACGAGAAGAAGACCCTCCCACTACATTCACCGACTCCTTATGGAGTTGGTGATCCTTCTCAAAGTTCTGCAGCAACCCAACAATCGTGGTAGTTTACTGTAGGCTTTGTCATTCGAAAATGAGTAAGGAATGGGAGGAAGGACTTGGGCAAGGAATTAAGGATCGCATCCTTACCGAGCTGCTCGTGCAGAGGAAAGCCCAATTTACTTAGGCGCTCAATCATCTCGATCATGTACAGTACATGATCAGTGACTGAGGTCCCATCCCTCATCCGAGCATTGAAAATGGCATAACTAGTTTTGTGCCTTTCAACGTCGTCAGGTGTGCCAAAGGAGTCGTTCAACATTTGAAGCATCTCCTGTGGCTGGGCTTTTCAAACCTTCGGCTGAACTTGTCATTCATTGCTGCAGTATAATACATCGAACGGTGGTGCGATCATTGAGCCACTTCAAGTAAGTATCTCGGATCGCCTTACTAGCATTCGGAGCTGGCTCCTCAGGTACTGGATCCGTTACTACATAAAAGATCCGCTTATGCTCAAGGATGATTTTCAATTTTCGATACCAGCTATCGAAATTGGGTCCCATGAGCTTGTCATTATCTAATAATGATCGGAGCAACAGGGTAGTGGCCATAGCTGCATAAAGGAAAACGAGACCTCTATTAGTACATAAATTAATACTAAAGACTTGGACTTTAGTCTAAAGTTTTTCCAATATTTTTACGAACTGGTAGCCTCATCCTCCAATTCGAGGAATTACTTTAATTCCTTAATGGGTACTAGAATCCACACAGACTACACACGAGCCCAACTTTGGTTGGTCAACCCATGTGCATATATGGGTAGGTTCTTAACCAGTTGTTTCTCTAAACAACTTCTAGTAATTGATTTTGCCCCAGAACCTAATCAGTAGGCTTTGGCCTCCACTGAAAAGATCTGGTTAGGTCCAACCATTAACATGACTTAATTTAGTGAATCGACCAATAAATGATCAGGCCCGACTTTGGCCGGCCAACCTAACCACCATCAGAAAGACTCAATCAAATTATCATATTATGAATAATAATTCCATTAGCCAATGAGCACCAGGCCTTTGGGCCTCCAATGATCATTGAACTAATGGACTCATTATCATTCACTTAATGGGAGGCTATGACTTAGTTATCATTATAACTTAATCATTTTAGGGACCTAATAATTTTGAGGATTTTATTAAAGAATAGTAGAGAAGAAATCATCCAGCCAATTTCAATCTCCCACTGACTTCACCAAGTCAGATTAAAAAAGATTTAATTAAAGCTGGCATTAGGAGCACCTAAATCAGTCACACTGATTTACCTAATGACATGGGTGAGCTCTAATCACCAAGTGATCTAATCAAAATCTAACTTACCAGATTGGCCAGGTAAGTGAGATCAGTGGTGGGGATTTGCCATTAACTCGTCAATGATCGAATCAATGCGAGTAGCTCCCGCTTAAGAACCACTGGTCAAAACTGCCGAACTTACCTTAGACACCAACCGGTTCATTAGTTTTAATTTTGATCAACTTAGTAAATAGGGCTCCACCGCGTAGCCATGAATTAAGTCCATCTTGGTCTAGTTAAAGACATGGACCCATTCAACTACAACTATTGAAGTTGAGTCTAGAGTATCCTTGACCTAATCTAATTCAACTTTTGATTAGATTTGACCAATTACTCCATTTAGTCCATTTTTTAAGCTAACCTTAGGTCTAACCCAATTATGGACCTAATTCATCTAACCCATTGACCCACAAGTTTATGCAATTGTCTTAGGTCTTAATTCACAATTCTAGACCTACTAGACAACACTTAATTCTTTTAATTAAGTACTTGGGCTGATGGGTCAGGGTTTGGTATTTCGAAAATAATTTTCAAATTTTGAAAGATTTTATTTTCTGTTCACCAAATGTGTTGACTCATTTCACAAACGGATCAGCACATTTCATAAACAGCAATCCTATTGCTCATTTCATAACAGAAAATAACTCAAAATAAATCATAAATTTTTTTTAGATCTAATCTAACACATTCATGATAAATTTTATAATTAAGTCCTTTCGTTGCTTCTTCGGCATGGGATATAATTGCATCAGCACCCCTACCGCCATAGGAGACCCCATCGAATGGGAAGAGGGCCTTTAAACTCTACTTTTCTCCTATGACCGGACGGCCATGGTAACCAACCCAATTAGATTACTTGCTACTTGGATCAAGTATATCTAAATATACCAATTTCAAAATTTAAATTTTGAATTTCAAATTTCAAATTTTAAATTTTAAATTTTAAATTTGAGATTTCAATCAAATTTCAAATTTTGAATTTCCAATCTTTGAATTTTAAATTTTGAATTTTGAATTTCAAATTTTGAATTTCAAATTTCAAATTTGAGATTTCAATCAAATTTCAAATTTCAAATTTTGAATTTCAAATTTGAAACTTCTAACAAATTTAAATTTCTTTTTTTTTTAATTTTGAATTTTGAATTTTGAATTTCAAATTTAAACTTATAGATTACACCTTAATCTACGCATGCATATGTATATCATATTCTAGAACCATGTTCTGATACCATTTGTAGCAAAAATTTAGTGCAGGGGCAAAATGGTAATTTTAAATCTTTTTCAAAATTATATTTTACAGTGGAATTATTAATTAATCTCATTAATTAATACTAATTAACCCTACACTAGGATCTAAATATGATACAACAGCATGCATTTAAATTTGAAATTCAAATTTGAATCAGTAAACCTTTTACAGTACTGTGTTCAGAACACATCACCTTTTGCGGGTAGTCGATCATCGCAATTTGATCACCGTCGGGGGCTCTGATCATCATGTCACAGCCACACAAATATCTGACCTCTGCGGATCATCCACACGAAGCTCCCGTCTGATCAGCTCCTCACGAATGCTAGTTCGTGATTTCACCCTTTTGATGGCAGATGTTGATCGAACTCCTTCGATCGATGTGTGCCGACTTCTGGATGCTCCGGATCATTTGCACAGTTGCTTGAGAGGCTGGTGGATCTCTCCCTAAAATTTGGTGGACTCACGACACTCGTGGCACACCAATCTCACTTCTCGAACCCTAGGTAGAAACCCTAGGGTACACACCAAAAACCCTGCGTCCAATTTTCTCTCTTTTCTTTCTTTTTCTCTCGAAGGTTTTGGACCTTCACCTCACACACAAGCCTTCCTCATGCCCCACTTTCTTTCTCTTAATTTTTCTGTGCACGCCCCACCTTTCTGCCATTTTTAAAACAACGTCGAACGTGTCTTATCCGCGTGAGAGGATAAAGACAAGTGGTTACACATTTGAATTCAAATCAAATTTGAATTCAAACGAAAACCAACTTATTCCTATCCTTTTGGGCGTGAGAAGAGAAGGGGCGTGGCTCTTTGTGTGTGGAAAATATTTCATGAGAAACCTTTTCTCGTGTAAGTAATGTGGCGCACAAAATGGATAAGGATGAAGGGGCAAGTGATAAGTTATCCATTCAAATTCAAACATGCTTTGAATTTGAATGGCTAACTAATTATTTTATCCATCCATATGGTGCACAAATGAGGGCGTGGGGAAGGGTTTTGCGTGAGAAAAATTTCACGAGAAGTTTCTTCTCGTGAATTCAAATAGGTGCAAGGAAGTTGGGTGTCATAGGAATTTAAAACAAGGTGGTTTGATTCAAATTGAGCCAACCTAGTTTAAAATAGGTTAAGCACAATTAGACCAGATTAAACCAACATAATTAGGCTTAATTAGGCTCAATAAAATTTAATCAAATCAGAATTAACTAAACCTAACCCTGATCAAATCAGGGACTAAACCACCTTAGCGATTAGGTCAACATTTAACCTAATCGGGTCAATCCAAACTGAATCCAATTCAATTGGACTTGATCCAAAAATAATTACTCAATCAAATTGAGTTAATTAGCGATCAAATCACTAATTAAACCTCTCATAAATATTGAGTCCAAATCCGATGGGCAATCAGGCATCAGAGACCATCGATATGAAACCCTGATCAAAGAATTCAAATTTCAAATTCAAAATTTGAAATTCAAAATTTTGACCCCGGTACCCAAAATGTGTGGAACTCATGATCAGAGAATCCTAATTCTCAATCATAGAGTTCAGACAGATAAGACTCATAATCAGCCATCAGATCAGAAAGGAACCTCTAATGTGTGTGACCCCGCAGGTTCGAACCTAAGCCGGTAGCACAGGAACCAATTTCTGTACTAATCGAAGTGACCATCTAGCAATGGTACCCGACGACCGGATAGGTCGAATAATCGCAATCACAATATTCAGAACCTACGTGAATATGGTTACCGTATAATTCATCCCTTTTGACCCCTGTGTTTAGGATGACTCAGGGTTAAACTGTCAACCCTGATGAGATCATCCGAATCGTGCTCAACTCAATTAGTCCTGTGACTCCTCACTAGGACTACCCTGGTCAAGATTTTGCTAAATTGAAACACGACTGTACACAGCTTTTAAACTGGAGTGGTCAATCCCATCTTGACACACGCACCGACAAGTCAAGTACTTGACTACACCCAGCAGCCTTCTGTCATTAATTAGAAATTCAGGTAGTCCAGTACCTAAGTGCAGTGAGTTGCTTGCAAGTCACCGTGGCGGTCTCAGGTCGGAGGGACATTTATACCATATCCCATCGGAGCAAATCTTGACAGCAGAAATAGCTCCGGAGTTGGTCACGTTCAGTGTAGATGTACCATTACATCTCACCTGTATGCCATACCAGTGTCTCCACACTCATTGGTTATGAGGACAACCAACCATATGGCACACAACGACTTATGCTCGATAAACTTGTCGTCCTTGGTAACAACGTATCATTTGATCGCGAACATGTTTAAGGACTAAGCGACAAATCCTCCTTTGTCGAGTCTAAATAGTCCTAAGGACTTCACCACAACACAGGAGTTCATTAGAAGATGAAATATTTGTGATGAAAAAATACCAAAATAAATTTTTATTTATTTATAATTCATGTACTAATACAAAAGGAGCACAACCGTCAACAGGCTGACGATTGGCTTTGGGACACTATTCCAATAATTTCTTTCCTTCGACAGTAGATCTTTAGTTTGACAGATAGTATTCACATAAGGAACACAACTGGAAGAGGCTCTACAGGGTATATAGACGGATGTACTGTGGCTTTGGTGGTAAGCTTGTTTATGCCTTTTTTAATTTAATTATTTTATAGTCACTCTAATGTGGTATCAGCTACTTTAATATAGTACACAATTAGTCTAGCATGGTATGTAGTTAATATAAAATGATACATAGTTAATCTGTTATGGTACATAATTAATTTGTTATGGTACACAGTTAATCCATATTCATATACAGTTAATCTATATTAGTACACAGTTAATTTATTATAGTACACAAATAATTTACTATTGATACACAGTGAATTTATTATGATATATAATTAATCTATATTGATATATGATTAATTTATTATAGTATACAGTTAATCTATATTGATACATAGTTAATATATATTGGTATATAGTTAAGTTATTATAATACACAGTTAATTTATTATTGGTACATAGTTAATCTATTACAATCTATAATAGATTATTGGTACACAGTTAAATTATTATATTTAGACTCATCTAAAATATAATGCTTATTATTGCTTTACTCGTGCAGGCATGGGCTGTTGAGCATGCTTACATGAATACTTTGTTCTTTTACATCATAAATCATAATGCTTGATGTAAAGATGGATAACCTCCAACCCTCTTCTGTATTTTTTTGTAATACCTTTTCAGGATCATGACAAAGATGTGTTTGTATGCCGTAACCTCGAGTTTGTCTATCGTGCATCAATTGCATAATTTAGAGTCTTATATGATCAACCATCTGAGGAATAGGAACATATCGAGCCTCCCAGATTCAACTATTAAAATATTCAGTCACATTAAATATCATGATACCCTAGCATGGATTTGGAAAGACTGAATTTGCCCAATGCTCTGGCTTCGCATGTGTTATAAAGTTACTTGTACCTGGGACTTCTGCTATAAGTTTGCTCATTAATTTTTGAAAAATATTCAACCTTGGAGTATATGTAGCAGCATTTAATAAATCAACCAACCTCTTCCTTTCAACTGCACGATAATGGACAAGCACTGGCATATAAAACAATTAAATGTTAACACATATAGCACCTGTATGTTAACATACTCAGATATTTTAAACATGCAACTTAAAAATTCAGAAAAAGATGTTGCATTCTTGATTTTTAAAATTATCTATGACATGATGTATGTAGTATGAGTGATAGCTATCAGTAAAGTACTTCAGTACTACTTTCATAAGCCCTTGATGTCTATCTGTTATAATTGTGAATGGTTGTCTATGATAGTTGACACAAGACTCTAAGGCTCCTTTGAGAATCTGACAAAACTAATCCCAATTATTATCATTCTTTGTATCAACAATAGCATATGCTATGAGGAACATATCATCATTTGCATCTTTCCCATAGCACCAAGTAAAACTCCTCCATCTTTATGCTTAATAAATGTTGTGTCCATGAGTATTAGAGGTCTACAACCTTTAATGAAACTATTGATTGAGGCTTTAAATAAAATGAATATACGTTTAAATCGACCCTTGAAGGTTTCATACTTTGCTATGCTGTCGGGTTCGTCTCAAGAATGGTATTACAATACCATCCTATTCGTTCATAAGATACTAACCTGTGACCATAGAGCTCATTCATAGCAACCTCTTTCCAATGCCAAGCTTGATGATATGGCAATTCCATACCAAATTCACGATGAATATCTTTTACAATATCACTTGGTCTATACAAAGGCATATCTTGAATTTTCTCCTTCACAATATTTGAAACACAATGCTTTGAAGCCTTAAGATGAGATCGATCTTGCAACCCCACTCTACATGTATGTTTATTGTTTATTATTTTAATTTTGAATCTATCTTGATTTTTAAGGTAAGAAGCATGAATGCGCCATCCACATCTTGTATATGCACACTCAACGGTTACACGCTGACGATCATTCTTCATAAATACAAAATCTCTATAATTTACAATGCAGAAATTATCAATTGTATCACGAAAGATTTTAACATCCTTAAATTCTTGACCTATACCCTCTATAGAGTTCTTCCAAGCATCCAATGTGTTCTTTGGACTTGGTTCATCTTCAATAGTAACTCTTGTTTCTTCAATTATTCAAATAAAATTACTCGAATTGCCAAATGAGGAAAAAATGAGATGAATTGCTCTTTTGACAATTTTAGAACAATGGACAGTTTCAGCATTTTGGGTGGGCCACTTTTCTTGTAATGTAAAATGATCACCTCATATTGATTATCACATTAGGTGATTTAATCTAATAAAAAATATTAAAAAAATATAAATAAATTTTGTATTACCTCATGTTGATAATCACATTAGGCGATTCAGTCACCAATGCTGAATTATATACAACCATATTAATTATTATAGCTTTTAACTTTAGATGTATTTCATATATATTCCTAATATCCTTATCCACCGTGAGCGTAACGAGCATTCTCAATTGTTAAGAATATAGAATTTTATATCAATTATTGTAGGGGATAAATGCTTCCATCTCTCTACTATTTTTTTGAAAATATAATTGAGAGTTGTATCTTGTTGAAATTGAAATGATATGGGCTTCAACACCATAAGAGCATACAGTCATAAAAATAGGATTTTCAATGTCCTTATAATCCATGACTGTTAGAAATCAAGATAAAGTCTTTTAAAAAGGAAAAGTCTTTAAAACTTGAACAACTCAACAAAACAAGAAGAAAGTATTTTATCGTGAAGGAGAGACTTAATACATACTTGAATCTTAGTATCACGAATGAATGAAATCATTTATTCGGCAAGACTAAGCAGATTTTTTAAATATGGTAGTTTCATCAAGTGGGGAAGTCCAAGAAACCTAAATGGGGCAAATTTTAAAAAAAAAATATTTCCAATCTTAATCAATGGGAAGAAAGATTTATCATGAAGGACAGACTTAATACATACCTGAATGAGGTAACTTCATCAAAAAGAGAATGCCAAGAACACATAAATGGGACAACTCCAACAATCCTATTACTTCCAATCTTAACAAACAGAATTTTATGTTGTAATAGGTAGTTCGAATAATCAGGAAGCATGGAATAGAATGTTGCAAAATTTGAAAATCGGATAATAAGGAACATCCTTACAACAGCAATCAACGTCAAAAGATAACTTAGGTATTTTTAAAAGTTGAACGGCGCTAAAAGGATATTTTATTAAGTAAACCTAAAAAGAGGGATCGAAAATTATACTTTTAATCAACGAGGAGTTTTTGTTAGAGTGGCATCAAAGGAAGGGTAGATAATTAAATTTTTGTAAAGTATAAATATTGTTATTTAAAAATATTTAAAATTAAATTTTAGAAAAAATTTAAAAATCTCAAATTAAATTCAAAATAAGTGAATAGAAGGTATTTACTGGACCCGACCTACGCTCCCAACATCGTTAAAAGAACGAAAATAGGGAGGTGTCCGTCTAACCAGCCTTTAATTGATATTAAATTTTATTTTTATTAAAAAATTACTCTGGCACCGCTGATGTCAAGGATGTCTCTCCCTCTCTCTGAGATTATAGCTCGCAAGCTGCCTCTTTCCTGGTATCTTCCTGTAAACGAACACTAGATGATTAAAAATTAGTAATATTGAGTGCTGAGCTCAGTTGTCTCATTCGAGCTGACATGGAAAGTTTTTCATTTCTAACAAGTTAAATAAAAGTATATTTAACAATCCATTAGGTACACAATTGACAAAACGTTGCCTCACGTTCCTAGCAGCAGCCAGACCAAGTCATCGACCGGTGCTGGTAATTCCTTCCCTCTTCTATGCAGCAGATGTTCCTCAAGAGTCTAAACCATTAGACACACACACCGAGAGAGAGAGAGAGAGGAGAGGCTACGAAGATGATTATGTCGCCTGAGATCTGGGCTGGGACGGGATCAGCCATCATCGCCAGCCTCATGTTCTTGTGGGCTGTGGTTCCCCGGCACTTCCCTTTCCCACTTGAGATCTACCTCTCCACCTACGCCTCCAAGCTGGTTGGCTTCGTCTACCCCTACATCGAGATCACCTTCGCCGAGTACACCAGCGAGCGGCTCAAGCGCAGCGAGGCCTACACCGCCATCGAGGCTACCTCAGCGCCTCCTCTTCCGATCGCGCCAAGCGCCTCAAGGCCGAGACAGTCAAGGACGGCGCCCAGCATGGACGACTACGAGGAGGTCACCGACGACTTCCAGGGCGCCAGAGTCTGGTGGACGTCGAGCAAGACCGCTCTCCAGACTCGCTCCATCTCGTTCTACCCGGTCCCTGACGACCGCCGCTTCTACCGGCTCACCTTCCACCGCCGCCACCGCAAGCTCATCCACGGCTCTTACCTCCACCATGTCATGGAGAAAGGCAAGGCCATCGGCGTGAGCAATCGCCAGCGCAAGCTCTACACCAACAGCTCAAATTATGATTGCTATGAGCACAAGAAGCTGGTGTGGAGCCACGTCCCCTTCCAGCACCCTGCGACGTTCGACACCCTTGCCATGGAGCCCGACAAGAAGCAAGACATCATCGAAGACCTCCTGGCCTTCAGAGACGGCAAGGAGTTCTATGCCAGAATTGGCAAGCCATGAAAGCGAGGCTACCTCCTCCATGGCCCGCCAGGTACCGGCAAGTCCACCATGATCGCTGCCATGGCTAATCTACTTGACTACGATGTATATGATTTGGAATTGACAGCGGTGAAGGACAACACTGCACTGCGGAAGCTGCTGATCGAGACGACAAGCAAGTCGAACATTGTGATCGAGGACATCGACTGCTCGCTGGACTTGTCGCAGAAGAGGAAGAGGGAGGCATCATCGGAGGGAGGTAGCGAGGAGGATAAGAAGAAGGCGATGACAAGGGAGGACAAGGAGGAGAGCAAGGTGACGCTGTCGGGGCTTCTCAACTTCATTGATGGATTGTGGTCGGCATGTGGCGGCGAGCGGCTGATCGTGTTCACCACGAACCACGTTGACAAGCTGGACCCAGCACTGATAAGGAGAGGGAGGATGGACAAGCACATCGAACTTTCTTATTGCAGCTTTGAAGGGTTTAAGGTGCTGGCGAGGAACTATCTTGGTGTCGGTGAGCATCGGCTGTTCGATAGCATAAGAAGGCTCATGGAGGAGAAGCAGATCACGCCAGCGGACGTGGCGGAGAATTTGATGCGCAAGACTGTGGGTAGAGCTGCTGAGGAGAACGTTGAGGCCTGTCTTCAGAGCTTGATCCAGGCTCTGAAAGAGTGCAGGTCCAAGAACGAGGAGGAGACGGCAGCAGCAACGGAGACCCAGGAAGCCAAAGAAGACGAGGATTGATTAAGTGCGTGAGAGAAAAATTGAAGTGATGCGATGGTGCTGTTTGGGTTGGCTAGCGTATGTTTGCAGATGATATGAGTTGGAAAGTTCCAGCCTAGAATGAAGATGGAGTGGCTTAAATTTCGTTAACAAAGTTGTTTACTTGTGTGGTAGCACCTTATAAATTGTTGTCACGACATTGTTGTGCCCTTTTAGAGTCCGTCATTCTCCGGATACTTCGCGTCTACTGCCGCATTCTCTAGCAATCTACGACTTTCAGGGAGCTTCAAAACCCAAGATCACTTGTGCTGTCCCATATCATAAAAGATTACGATGATGATGAATGAAATGCGAGCACTTGGTTTGAATGAGGTATCATGCATTAGTTCGGCTCCATAGTGGAGGGGCATGCAAAAAGTGATTGTTCTGCTCCACGGTGGAGGGGCATGCGAAAAGTGATTGATCATAAAGCTTGGGGAAATTATATCCAACGCACGGTGCACCGACTTAGTGGTATACTAGGTCAGTTAAATTCCGTCGTATGCATAAGAAAAAAAGAGGATGAAGGGCTTTCCCCTACCCTCCATCCTTTCCCTTGCCCTCTTTTCTTCGCCACCTCCTCTCGACCCCAACTTTACCTGCTTCTTCTTCCTTAAAATCTTAACCCCATCTCTCCTCCCCCTCCCTCCTCCAGTCGCTCGCTATCGAGTCTGTTCTCCTCACCCTCATCTTCTTCCACTTTCGTGCCCTTTGCTACTGCGGCACTGGTGCCTCCATCCTCACCGACTTTGCTGGCACCATCTTTGTCAAATCATTGTAGAACTATTGGGTGGATGTCTGGCCAGGACACCACCTCCCAAGATCCTTTCAGTACCACGTGATGCAGCAGAAAGAAAGAAGAAACAAAATAAAAGGATAAACAATCAAAATACGTGGATCAGCCACAAAAGGGCTCGCCTCCATGGGGCATGCAAACTTCACTATGAAAAGAAAATTTTATAAGAGGAGACCTCACCCTCAACCCTTGTACACCCAATTCTCTCTCACCTGAAGTTTCCCTCACAAAAGCTCTCTCTCTCTTGAAGACCCCCCTGAACCCCTGAAGAGCCTGGCGACCGCTGTCCAGGAGCCTCCTGCTCCTTCTTTCACAGCAGCCTCACGCCTCTCTCTCTCCTCTGGTTCGTACGGCCTTCGTACGGTGAGAAACCCGAGCACCTCTGCCTTCTCTGTTCGTCTCAGGTCCTTTTAAAGGGTTAAACAGAGCTTAAAACCTAATTAGATTAGGTTTAAGAGTTCTAAACAAGTCAGCGTCCCAGACCGTCGGATCAAGACCGGGAGCCACCTGGACCGTTGGATCGCACTCCGGTCCACGAAATAGTACCGTGGACCGCGAGAAACGCATGGGAAACGCCCACGCGGTCCACAGGCCCCGCCGTGGACCGCCCGGTCCATGGTGGATCGGGGCAAAGGGTCGCGGGCTGGGTCGCGCGTCCCGCACAGGCCTGGGCCTGGGTCGCGCATCCCGCGCGGGCCTGGGTCGCGTGTCCCGCGCAGGCCTGGGTCGCACGTCCCACGCGCCGCCGCCTGCGGCCGCGCCGCTACCACCCGCCGCCGGTCGCCGGCGGTCCTCCGTCCCTCGATTCTCGTGCCAACTTCAAAAGCTCGTATTTCCTCCATCGGAGCTCCGTTTCAAGTGATCTTGATCTCGTTGGACTCCGTTTTTCACCGCAAACCTCACGTGGGCTCAATGTGGACTGAATCTCGAGGCGTCAAATCCTAACAATCTCACCTCGACTCGATATTCGGCCTCCTCCAAACTTCGAGAGCTTCTGGATCTCCTCGCCCCCATGCCCTGGGGCAATCGCCTGCTGATCATGGATGGGCAAACATGGGAGTCGAGCCAGGCTGCTCGATCCCATCTCCATCGTATGCTGTGCTCCTCCTGACCTGAGACCTGCTCGGGGCATCATCCTGCGGCAATAGGATTCTCACCTTGCGACGTCGCCTCTCGTCCTCCTGAGTCTCCTGTCTCGTGCCCGATCCGCCTCCTGGAGCTCCACCTCGCTCTGGGCTCCACCTGGCTCCCGAAGCTCCACCTCGCACTGGGCTCCCCGCCAGGTAATAATATCCTCTGCTCCCTTCTTCCCCTCCAGCACAATCCTATCGCCGCGTAGTACCCTCAGGATTCCTCCACCAGCTACCGTCCTGTAGCCTCTCGAATCCAGTCTGCTAAGTGAGATAAGATTCCGCTGAAATCGGGTATGTATCGGACCTCCCCCAATCTCCTCACTGCACCGTCATGTGTCCTCCAGCTGACCGTCCCAATGCCTCTGATCGCACAGCTCGATCCATCCGGCAGATATACAGTGCCCTCACTATTCTCCAGAAGTCAAACTGCTCCTCTCTGCAACACACATGATAGGGCATGCAGAATCTAATATCCACTGCTGGGAAGAAATAGATACCTCGTCAGATATCTCCAGGACATCTCCATCTGAATCACTGCCGACCGTCGCTACAGCAGCCACCGTCCGATTTTTCAGTTGAGGACAATCTCTGGCTAGATGCCCCAACTCCTCACACCGGTAACACCTGATTTTGCTCAAGTCCCTCCTGGACTTAGACCGTCCTTGTTGCGATCTCCTGTCGCTCCGTCTACCACCTCCTACTCCTCCAGAAGCCACCAAAGCTAAGCTATCGCACCTGAGCTCGAAGCTGGGTTCTCCCTCCTGAGAACCTCATTCTGGAGTATCGCCGCGGTGACCTCGTCCATCTTGATAGTGCTCTTCCCCACTAGAAAACAGTCACCAAGGACTCGTATGAAGAGGGAAGCGACGCCAGCAAAACCAGTGCCCTGGTCTTCTCCTCAACGTTCTCGCCAACGCTGAGAAGGTCAGTGAGGATCTTCTGGAAGTGGCTCAAATGCTCCTGCACGCTCTGTCCCTCAGTCATCCGCAGTTGGTAAAACTGCCTCCAGAGGAAAAGAGTGTTGGTGAGAGACTTCGCCATGTACAACTCCTCGAGCTTCGACCACAGCACCGTCGGAGAAGTCTCACTCAGCACATGGATCACCACCTCATCCGTCAGGTACATGCGGATGGTACTCACCGCCTGCATCTGTAGCCGTTTCCAATCCCGCACCTCCATGGTGGTCGGCTTCTCATCGCATAAGAGAGCATCGATCAACCCCTGTTGGATGAGCACGTCCTTCACCCTTACCTGCCACAAGGAGAAATTGCTCTTACCATCAAACTTGTTGATCTCCATCTTGATTGTTCTGTCTTCTCCATCTTCAGTCTTGCTTACCACTACTGCAATCTGCGTCTTGTACTGCCTTGCTCTGATACCACTTGTTGGGTGGATGTCTGGCCAGGACACCACCTCCCAAGATCCTTTCAGTACCACGTGATGTAGCAGAAAGAAAGAAGAAACAAAACAAAAGGATAAACAATCAAAATACGTGGATCAGCCACAAAAGGGCTCGCCTCCACGGGGCATGCAAACTTCACTATGAAAAAAAATTTTATAAGAGGAGACCTCACCCTCAACCCTTGTACACCCAATTCTCTCTCACCTGAAGTTTTCCTCACAAAAGCTCTCTCTCTCTTGAAGACCCCCATGAACCCCTGAAGAGCCTAGCGATTGCTGTCCAGGAGCCTCCTGCTCCTTCTCTCACAGCAGCCTCACGCCTCTCTCTCTCCTCTAGTTCGTACGGCCTTCGTACGGCGAGAAACCCGAGCACCTCTGCCTTCTCTGTTCGTCTCAGGTCCTTTTAAAGGGTTAAACAGAGCTTAAAACCTAATTAGATTAGGTTTAAGAGTCCTAAACAAGTCAGCGTCCCAGACCGTCGGATCAAGATCGGGAGCCACCTGGGCCGTTGGATCGCGCTCCGATCCATGGAATAGTGCCGTGGACCGTGAAAACATGTGGGAAACGCCCACGCGGTCCACAGGCCCCGCCGTGGACCGCCCGTCCACGGTGGACCGGGCCGGGTCGCGGGCCTGGGTCGCGCGTCCCGCGCAGGCCTGGGTCGCGGTCCCGCGCAGGCCTGGGCCTGGGTCGCGCGTCCCCGCGGGCCTGGGTCGCGCGTCCCGTGCAGGCCTGGGTCGCGCGTCCCGCGCGCCGCCGCCTGCGGCCGCGCCGCTGCCGCCCGCCGCCGGTCGCCGGCGGTCCTCCACCGCCTCAATTCTCATGCTGACTTCAAAAGCTCGTATCTCCTCCATCCGAGCTCCGTTTCAGGTGATCTTGGTCTCGTTGGACTCCGTTTTTCGCCGCGAACTTCACTGTGGGCTCAATGTGGGCTGAATCTCAGGCATCAAATCCTAACAAGAACAATCTACATTCTACCTATTGCAGCATCCAGATCTGCAGCCTCATGGCCTGACTTATCGTTATCTTTCTTTTTTCTTTATGACTCTCTTAATTTTTTTTTTTGGTTCCTTACTTTTTTTTTCTCTCGAATGAATACTCAATGAGCTTCAAAAAATTTTAAAATTTCTTTTAAAATTTTAAAAATTAATTCCCTTTATAAAATCCTCATATTTATTGACTAAAAAATATTTTCAATTAATGCTATAGTTATTTGGAACAAGAAAATAGCCGTTTGGAATTAATTAGCCATGTTTCAGAACTTTTGAAAAACTAACCATTATTTTGTCTGCATTCATTGAGTCCGCTCATCCAAATACTAAGTCGGCTCACCATAGCACTAAGTTGGCTAATAAAAAATTTGAGTCTAAATGGTAGGTGTTAAAAATCCAACATTCTGTCTCGCTCTGCTAGCCTGAGATCGGATTGGCTCGGATCCTATCTTGGTCGACTCACTTGATAGCTAGATCAACTTATTAATTTTCTGAATCGGCTCAAAAGAAATATTGATTTATATTGCTTTTTATGTTCAACTTCCTATGAGACTGAGTTGGCTCTTCTCTTCACTAGCTTAGCTCCAGACTCAATCAGCTAAGTTGATCATTGGCATAACTCAGCGAATTATTCTGTGTTCTGAAGGCTTCTATCTTTCTTGTTTTCTCATACTCGGTTAGCTTAGATGTATACCAAGCATGCCATATGAAGTTTTAGATAGTATTTCCTATTCTAACTTATTTTTAGACTAGACTTATCTTCTTAAATATAATTTTTACTTATTAAAAAGTGCATTTAAATAAGATTAAACCCCTTAATTCTTATACTTCTTTGCTTCCGATTTTGAGGGGTTTTTGGTGAGGGAAATTGATATTTCTTGAAAGTAAGGCCTTTGAATTTTTTTCCTTTGAGTTTTCATGCTTTTGAGTATTTTTTGAGAATATAGCCTTTGTATTTTCTTGAAGATGTAACAAGACTCATAAGCAAAAATGATTAAGCTTTTTAGGAGACCTACAACTATTCTCAAGCAATTTATTAGTAAACATAATTTATAGTCAAATATCTTTTGACATCATCAAAATCAATTCTAGGACTAATTAACATCTTCTTTTCATTTTGAAAAATTAAAAATTAGCTATGACTTCTATTCATGATAAAAATAATAGCATTGCCAATGATTGCAATTTTGGTGATGATAATAAGATTTATCATCAAACTATTATTAGTAGTTTTAAGTAGTGAAAATTATTTTCATAGAAAAATTTTTTAAATATAAATATGGTACAAATTTCATATAGTTTTGAGAAGATTTCTTATGAAGATTTTACAATACTGAAACAAAAAATTATCATCACTAACAGCTCATACAATTCATGGTGAAGGTACTGTATCACAAATATTACCATAATTATTATTTAAAATATATAGAAATAATTATCTATAAATATTGTTGGTGATAATAAAATTGAATCAACAATGATTGCATTTTTTTTATTAATGAAATTAAAAATTATCTTCAAATTTTTGTTAATATTTTTTTAGTAATGAAAACTATATTCATGAAAAAACTTTTCCACAATAAAAATAAATATGGTACCAAAAACTATAGTAACCAAATAATAATCTAAGATGTAATTATTAAATTTGCATAGGGTTTGATTCAACCAAGGTCTTGGACTAGTAATCCAACTTGATTTGAGTTAAAATGTATGTTAAAAACTAAAAGTATTTAAAGTATTAAAAGTCTTCTAAGTTAAACATCATTATTCCTTTTTAATTATAGCATGAATGAAAACAATCATAAATTATCTATTTTTAAGGAAATTTAAAAATCATATATATATATATATATATATATATATATATATATATATATATATATATATATATATATATATATTGTAAGATATAACAAATAGAATTTTACCTCTTGAAAGGCCTAAAGTGATAGATCTAGAAAAATCATCTTGATGGATTAAATATCATTTTCCTAAGTATCCCGATCATGTTTTGGATCACAAAATGAAAAGAAAACAATTACCACAGCCTGAATTGCCTCTTACCTACGTTGTTTTTCCGTGGGATCTTGAGTCTCCAAGAGAGAGTCTTTCTTCAGATAAAACTCCTAGTATTTCTTTTCAGATAAAACTCCTTTTGTTTTATACGGAAGTTATAGTGGGTGGTTCGGTAACCAACCACCATGCTTGATATGGAAGTATCCACTTCTTTATTGTATCAATTATTTAAGCCCATAATTGGACATATATATCTTACATCTCCCACTTACACAATGATGGGTTTAACAACATATCATTTATACAGGTAATTATGCCATGCGACCTGTGAACACTCTTGGCATATTGCTGTGAATATGTTTGGAATATCACAATTGCTATTATTAACAATTAATACAGAGATATTTTCTTGAGTGTCACTCGCTTTAGACATATTGATATATACACCAATAATTAACACATACTCAATTACTCAAGAGTTATATTTAACTTTTTTTGCACAATATATATATTCACAATTATATATAAAAAGCTAAATTTAACTAACATATATATAACTGGTCGATCAGTGAATATATACACACTGTTGGTATAACCAATGGCCTTCCTTTCCTACTTATATCTCTCAGTTTTAGATTAATTGCTTTCCTAACATATCTCATAAAGCTAATTATGTTCATCACCATGGAAAAACCTATTAAGATAGCAAACATTGACTTGTCACTTAAAGACATAGTCGAAAGTCCATAAGGACAGTAGTGAGGCTAAAATTTATTTGCCTAAAAAACTCACACTGTGAGATTGCAGGGATTTATTGTTGTTATAAATATATATATCTCAATTTTCCTTTTGGTCATCTTTGCACATGTAGTATGAAATACATGCCATAGTAGTCTTTCTTTTCACAACAAAAAAGAGCGTATGCTATTATTTATTTTATATATTACCATCATGTGGATCTTCAGCATAGATATTCTCTCATATCTAGCTTGAGTTTAGCATTTGCTTGCTTTTCTTAGCACTATTATGCTCAAACTCAAATCCGGTACTCTTTTAGACTAATACTTTGGTCCTTATAATGAAATTGGACCTTATCTTGATCACTTTATTCCAGGTGACATATAAAAAAAAAAGCAATCAGCCCTTAATCATCTTTGTATCTTAGGTGCACATGTGTCTCATTTTTGTTGTAACTTTCACATCAGAGGTGGTCACTCATGTGAGAGAGCTAACATTCTACCTGACGATGTACTTTTATTTCTTATAACATATGCATGTGCTAGTATATTTCAATATCTGAAAGAAATACACCATTCATTAATAGTAAAGGCATACAAAATGTAGCATTTCTTAATAATTAATATTCTATACAGCCCCATGGAATTTACAGAGTAACAACTACATCTCTTGGAATAGGCTAGTAAAGGGGTCAGCTAACTTTATCGTGTAGAAATATATTTCAAGTTACACTTCATTTTGTGCCAATATCTCTCTCACAAAATTATTTTTAATGTCTATGTATTTTGTTCTTCCGTGATACTTTAGATCTTTGACATAAGCTAGTGCTGCTTGACTATCACTATACACTGTTATAGGTCTGGTTATATCGCTCACTATTCTCAGACTTTACACAAATCTCCTCAACTATATAATTTCTTGTACTGCTGATGAGTAAGCCGTAAACTCAGCTTCCATGGTTAACAATGCAATACTGGTTTGTTTCTTGCTACTCCATGATATAGCACCATTATTGAGCAAGAAAACATAATCAGATATAGATTTGCATTCATCTAAATCTCTTACCCAATCAGCATCTGAATATCCATCCAAATGCAAGCAATCTCCTTCATAACATGGGAATAGTCCGAGGTGCCTTTGAGATATTTCATAATTCTCTTAACTACTTTCCAATATTTCCTTCTAGGATTTGATTGATAGCCACTTATTAGTCCAATAGCAAAATAAATATCTGGCCTAGTGCATATGGTGGCGTACATTAGACTTCCAATAGCACTTGAGTAAGGAACCTTGGACATCTCATTCTTTTCTTCTACAGTTTTAGGAACATATCGAGATTAAGACCTTCTCCTTTTGCTATAGGAGTGTCAATAGGATTATAATGCTGCATATAAAATCGTTCTAAAACCTTCTTGACATAAGGTTCCTGAGAGAGAGCTAAAAGTCTCTTAAAATGATCCCTATAAATTTTGACTCCCAAAATATATGCAGCTTCTTTCATATCTTTCATCTCAAAATTTGATGCTAATCATCTCTTGATGGTATTTACAAACTCCTTGTTATTACCAGCCAATAAAATGTCATAACATATAGTGATAAGATAACAAAATTATCTCTATCATGCTTGATGTATACACAATGATCTTTGTTGATCATGTTAAAATCATAAGATGATACAGCTTTATGAAATTTTAAATACCATGTCTGGATGACTATTTCAGGCCATATATTGATCTATTTAATTTACAAACTTTATCCTCTTACCCTTGGACAACAAAACCTACAGGTTGTTCCATATAAATTTCTTTATCTAATTTTCCATTGAAAAAAACCATCTTAACATCCATTTGATGTAGCTCTAGATCCATTTGAACCACTATGGCTAGTATTAAGGGAATTGAGGTAAACCTAACAACAGGAGAAAAAATTTTCTCATAGTTTATTCTCTCTTGCTGGGTATAACCTTTCACTACCAATCCTGCCTTATACCTCTTGATTGTCCCATTTGCCTTTCTTTTGATTTTGAGAATCCATTTGTTCCCAATGATCTTTCATCCTTATGGCAGATCAACCAAGTCTCAAACATGGTTTGCTTTCATTGACTCTATTTTCTCTTCCATTGCAATCTTTCACTCTTTTTTAGCAGAGCTAGATAAGGCTTCATTAACCGACTTTGGTTCTGCTTCACCATGCGAAGCCAACATAAATGCCTCACTCTCAATCTGAAAATATCTACAAGGAATACACTGGTGAGTACTCTTTCATATTTGAGAGTTTTGAGATGGTTTTTCTTGAGGCATAGAATTGCTCCCACTCGAATCAAAAGATTTAGGTTTGTTATTTTTAGCCTCATTCTATTCATATAATTGAATTTCTTTATCTATCTCACCTTTATTTGGGAACTCATTCTCTAAGAATTGATATCTCGTGATTCAATTTTAGTTACTCCTCTATCTGGATGTTCACCTATGAACATATATTCTTTCGAGTATTCAGTATATCTTCTAAAGATATACCTTTTCACTACTATAAAAAGGGACTATGGCAGTGCTTATATGACAGCGATTTTGAAAACTACTGTCATAGAACCTAGGGCAACGATTATTCATAACCACTACCATAGGTCAGACCTACGGTAGCGATTATTGTAACCACTGTCATAGGTCGAATCTACTACAGCAGTTATTGTAACCGCTGTCATAGATCTGATCTATGATAGTAGTTATTGTAACCGTTGCCATAGGTCTGACCTATCGCAACGGTTATTTCGAACCACTGCAATAGGTTGACCTACTATAGTGGTTATGAGTAACTACTATCGTAGATCAGATCTACGATAGTAGTTACAATAACCACTATGTAGATCTGACCTATGGCATTGATTATAATAATCGCTGTCATAGGTAAAAACTTTATCATACCATAATTTTTGATCTAGAGGTTGGATTTTGATGATTTTTTTTGATTTCATATAACTTTTTGAGATTTAAGTGGTTGTCATGATGATTTCATAAAAAAAAAATCATTTTATCCCTCAAATTAGAGTTTTAAAAAAATTTAATTGATACTTATAAACAAATTTAGATGATTATATGAATTTGCAATAGTAAAATCAAATTTTAAGTATATCTTCATCATTCATTATCTAAATAATTATCGTTAGAATATCCTCACAAAAGATCACCTCGATCTAATAGCTCTAGCTTTATCGATTATTAAAGTTTAATTTCGACGATCATAAATGATCGTATGATGATCTGATAGATAGAGACTATCGATGGATTTAAAAATTTATGACAATAATCTCGATAATATTTTTAGTATACTATCAAAATTTTACTTCAATCAGACATCACTAGCATGATCAATTTAGTATGAGATATTTTTGACCGTTAAATAAAAATGAATGATCACAAAGTCAATTAACGTCCGATTGAGGTGCTTTTTTGGATAAATAATCTTTGTTAGTATTTTAATCATTTATACGATGGTGATCATAAAATTCAAACTGTATGTATATATTAGAATCTACTTAAGCACATCTTACAAAAGTACAAGTATAATTACTCAAAAAATTTAAGAATGAGTAGCAAGCGATATATAGTTTTAGATTGTTCATATATGCATGATTTAAATTTTATGATCACTATCATATTAATAATTAAAGTAGTAGTAAAGATCATTTATCTAAATAATTATCTTAATCGGACATCGTTTCACCTTTTGATCAGTCATTTTTTATTTAATGATCAAAATCATTTCGTGCTAAATTAACTATGATAATGATATCTGATTAAAGTAAAAATTTGATAGCATGCTATAAATATCATCAAAATTATTTCATAAATTTTTAGATCCACTAGTGATCTCTCTCTATTAGATGATTATGCGATCGTTCGTAGTCATTGAAATCAAATTTTAATGATCGACATAGCTAGGGCTATCGGATCGAGGTGATCTTTTGTGATGATACTCTAATGATAATTATTTAGATAATGAATGATGAAGATATACTTAAAATTTGATTTCATCATTATAGATTCATGTAATCATCCAAAATTATTTGTAAGTATCGACTAATTTTTTTAAAAAATTTAATTTGAGAGATTAAATAATATTTTTTATGAAATCATTATCATAATTGCATAGATTTTGAAAAGTTATATGAAATCAAAAAAAAATTACCTAAATCCAACCTCTGGATCAAAAGTTATGGCCTTTAAAAAGAAATGGGAAGAGTATAAATATATAAAAAAAGATTATAGCAGAATGGGAGGGTTAGCTCTTTGGTGAAGTCAAGCACTGAACCTGAGCAAGAGCCCAGGTTCGAATGCCACAAGAGATGTTGACTGCGCAATATTATTCTTTGACCACTCGTCGTTGATCGATCATTGACCACTCGCTTGCTAGCCCCCATTGGCAGTCGGTTGGCCATTTTGATTGATCAAAAGATATGATAGTGGTTTATAAATCACTACCGTAGGTTATCTATAGTAGCAGTTGGCATAACCGTTGCCATAGCTTAAGGCTACGGCAACGGTTTGAAAATCACTATAGTAGCTAAAAAAATCACTGCCGTAGGTTATTTATGGTAGCGGTTAACATAACTGCTGCCGTAGCTAAAAAATCACTGTCGTAGACTATGACAACATTTTTTAAGTTATGACAGTGGTTTTAAACTACTGCCATAGGCCATTTTTGTAGTAGTATTTTCCTTTTGGACCTAATTTTTTATATTTGTTGGAAGGATCATGAACATATGTTACAGACCTCTAGGGTCTCAGATTAGATAGGATAGGTTTCTTACCTGTCCATAATTCATATGGAGTTGATGTAAATGATTTAGAAGGGACATAGTTTAAAATATATCCAGCCATTAATAAAAGCATCTCTCCAATAAGAAATTGGGAGATTGGCTTGTGCCATCATAGACCTGACCATTACCAATAGAGTCCTATTTTTCCTTCAGCCACTCTGTTTTATTATGGAGTTTCAAGAATGGTCAACTGTCCATCTATTACTTTTTATTATACAGTTTCTTGAACTGTTCAATAGATACTCTCTTTCCCGATCAGTTCTCAAAGTTCTAATTCTTTTGTCTAATTGATTTTCAACCAAATTGACATATCATTTGAAGCAATCCAGTGCTTCTGAGTTATGAGAAATCAAATAGATATATCCAAATTGGGTATAGTCATCTATGAATGTAATGAAATAATATGCACCGTGTCTAGCTCTAATACTCATTGGACCACAGATGTCCGAATGGACTAATTGAAATGGATAGTCTGCCCTTGTTTCTTTTCCAAATGGTTTCTTAGTTATTTTTCTAGCTAGACAATGTTCACAATTGGTTAAATCTATTTTGCCAACTAGATCCAAAAGTCCTTCCTTAGCTAATCTATACATTCTCTCTTGTCCAATGTGACCTAGTCTAGCATGCCACAGTTTTGCATTCATAATATTGGAAGAAGTGGTTAGAGAAAAACAACTACTATTATGATAAACATTAGTAGAATATCCATCACCCATATTAAAGAAACTATTTAACAAACATGTTGAAGTAAATAAAGTGTCTTCATAGTAGATATCTACAATACAGCCATGAAAATATAAATCATATCCTAAGCTAAGAAGAACTTTCATGGAGATCAAATTGTACCTTATATTCGGAGCGTAGAGGACATCATGCAAGTACAAATTCTTTCATTATGTAAAGTCAGCTTGCACATTCCAATGCCTTTGACTTTCAGTCTTGCATTGTTACCTACATATATCCATCTTGTCCTTGCTTGGACGTGATGATACTCTCAATGGTCTTCGGTCTCCACTCACATGGTCCGTGGCTCCTGAGTCTACAATTCATATAGGATAAGAATCAGAGAGCAATATTGTACTAAAAATGCAAACAGTATCTTGCAAATCAGTATGAGGTGTTACCTTGTTTTGCTCGTTACACCCACAAGCAAAATGACCCATCTTGCCACAACTAAAATACTTCATCTTGGATTTATCCTTTGTTTAAATGTTTACCTTTCTTGTTTCTTTTGAAGTTCTTCTTAGGCCTACGAGCAATTTCTTTTATTTTCTTGCTCTTTCCCTTCCATATATGACCCTTCCCTTTGTTCTTAAAACTTGAAGTTTCTTTTGAACTTGAACCAATTAGGAAGACTTTCTCAGTGCCTCTATCAAATACAAGGCACTCTTCCTCAAGTTCAACATGTCAGGCAACATCTGCGAAGGCTTTGATATTATCATTGTGGGTCAAATTAAGCTTCATGTGCTCCCAACTATTAGGAAGGGAATGGATCACCGTCTGGACTTGTTGCTCATCTGTCAAGACATGACCAGCTGCTTTCAGCTCCCTAATTATCTTTCACATTTCATTCAAATGTTCACTTATAGTGTGATTAGGGTGCTCCTTGTATGTATCCAATTTGATAGTCAATTGTCTTAGCCTGGTCATAGTTGTTCCACCAATTTTTCTTTTTTAAGTGCATCCATATCTCATAAGTAGTGGGAAACAGTTTACACTCATCTACAAAATCATCTACCATGCACTTATCAGAATACCACATGTAGTGATATCTTTTGCTTTTCAAGCACGATCAGCCTCTTAATCTCTCTTATTTTGAGCATTATTTTCTCATCAGGATCAATCATGGCATGGTTAATGGCTTCCAAAACCTCTTGTTCCTCAAGAATATAGTGGATCTTAGTCTGTTTGATATTATAATTCTTATCATCCAGTTTTTCGTCTTTGTTAAGGTCACCAATAATGTTCTTGGATGCCATTCCAAACTACATAGATATTTGGTACAAAAATAAATACTAGCACATTCCATCCAAAGCACATATTTATTTAACTTTGTAGCATGCATAAGTAATGATAACTTTAATATAAGTAGTGGAATCGAAAGTTTACTTTGCTCCCAATCATTTTCCATATCTTATGTTAGAATATCATTATTTATCATCTACTCTCCATAATAATTTTAGAGCAATACATATGCTTTCAATTAACAGTTGCTTCCACTTAATCAAATATAATTGAACAGTTAAAGCTGCATTAAAAAAAACTTAACTGTATATAAGTCAATACAACATAAAAAACAAATATGCATATATACAAGCATATTTACAAATATAATTCAAATACAATGTATTAACAATGAAAATATCGTATTCTTCTTGGGATAGACTCCTTGATTTCTCTAAAGATATGCCTAGGTACTGACTTTGGTAAGCATAAAGTGCTAAAAAACATATCGATGATGATGGAAATGAGGGCTCAAAGAGAGAGCAGCTAATCTGGCGATGTTCCTTGTCATGTATTCTTCCACAAAAACTTTCACTAACCAAGAATATGATTTATTTGGTCTAGGCATTCCCCAAAATTGATCTTCTAATTGTTGTCAAAAGGATCAGGTAAAGTTGCTCTTAATGCTAAGACCCTATGATCCTCATCTATGACATATCCAGCCCACATAATGTCTTGTATTTTTTCATTAACTCTCTTAACATGCTCAACCATGTCGACATGGGGTTCCATTCTATATTCATCCAATTATCACACTACTTTTCTAACTCGTGCCCGCTGCTCTACTGTTCTTATGGCTACGGGGCTTCTGATCTACAATGCCATTTTTTTCTATAACAAATACAAAAAAAATAAAAAAAATGATATAGGCACCCAACAATCAAGATACAAAACTAGACACAAAGTCTACACTATTTTATTTCTATGTAATAAAATAATAAAAAAATATTAATTTTGATATTATATCCTATGATGTATGTGATGTCGAAATAGATACAGCACGCCATTAACAATGGCTTGGACAGCTACGACTTAAACTCTATATCAATTCGTAGAGTGGTGAATGCACACTTGACCACTCCCTTCATATGCTGTTGTCATCATCAATTTAAGATGTCTCCAAGAGTCATAACTAGGTGTTCTTTCAGTACTTTTGTAAAGTTATTGGTCTGGAACCTGAGGGCCCGTTGGTGGTCTATAAATTCATTCCAAATGAAAACTTATACCAAAGACTGCACGTCTCCCATTCTTAATCTTTGATAAAATTCCTGAACGGAACTGAGACAGAGATATGTGTATCATGCACTGAGGAGGGAGGCAAAAACCAGCCAAAGTTAAATGTTCGGATATGTGTACCTATCGGATTATTAAACCCTTTCTCCCGAACACTATGGCGAGGCTTTGCCTTGGGTGCCATCCATCCGTTGCATACAAGATGATGTAATGAAACTGTTTCAGAGACCACCACCAATCTCTTTAATAGTAATTTTTTTTTTTTAACAAATTTCCTGGTGCATATGACTAGTGCAGTCAAAGAAACAACAAGAAGCTCGAGTGATTTTTATCCATGTACTACATCTTACATTCTTCGGAAACATCTAGGGATCAACAAAAAAAAAAAAAAAAATCCAATAACCAAATAATTTAATGCGGAAGCATCAAGGCATTATTTAGAAGAAGGTTATCTAGACTTTCATAGCATCCGTTCCGGCTTCAGTTTAACATCATTTTGATTTTGCAAGCAGGCACCATGAACGACAACAACCGTTACCGAGTTCTCACATAACCAATTTAAGGATTAACAATACTGTAAGACAATGTAAACACATAATGTATAATTGCATGTGTGATCATAGGAAAACATTTTCGAGCATATTCAGAAATGAATTTAATCCATGAAAAGCTCTGATACGAATGTAAGATATAACAAATACGAATGTAAGAAAATCACCTTAATGGATTAAATATCGTTTCTCTAAGTATCCCGATCATATTTTCGATCACAAAATGGAAAGAAAACAATTACCACAATCTGAATTGCCACTTACCTATGTTGTTTTTCCGTCGAATCTCAAGTCTTCTAGAGAGATTCCTTCTTCAGATAAAACTCCTAGTATTTCTTTTCAGATAAAACTTCTTTTTGTTTTATACGGAAGTTATAATGGATGGTTCCCTAACCAACCACTAAGTTTATGTGGAACTATCCACTTTTTTATCGTATTAATTATTTAAGCCCATAATTGGGCATATATATCTTACATATATAATATTGGAACATATGAATTTATTGAAACTTTTAAATATTTAAATAACTAGGTTTTCAAAAGAATATAAAGTATAAAATGAAGTTAATAATATTTATTTTTCAGCAAAAGAAAAAAGATCAATTTTTTTATAAAATAATTATTATTAAAAATAAAATATATGATATATTTAAAATTACCATGCTTTAAATCATGAACAAGTTCAAATAAGCATTAAAAAACTATAATTATATATCAAAAGTCATTGTTGTCATAGTGGTTGAGTAGCATGCAGCGATCCAAGAGATCTTGGGTTTGATCCCTTATATATGTGTGTATAAAAGAAATTTCTCTCATATTATAGGATATCTGTAAGCTTTCCTAATAAATTTGTGAGCATATCTAGATCAGTATTTATATCTATCTGGATTCAAGGATCTGTATCCAAATTGATTCAAACTAGATATTGAAACAGACTTGGTATCTAACCAATTTTCAACCTTAACACTCACTATTGAAACTTTTAGTGATGAAAAGTACCATTTATTGATGAAATTCTATTACTTTTTATGGCAAATGATATTATTAAAAATACAATCTCTTTCCTAACAAGTTTGTTTATATCACTACAAATTAATCATTAGTGACAAAAAATATGTCATATCATGATGAACTTTTGAATTTCTTGTGATAAAAATTATCATTACAAAATATTTTATTATTTGAAAAAAAATATATTTTTATCATAATTAATATATATTTAGTAATAAAATATTCTTTCATCACCATGCACCTTTAGTGGTGCATTTTTCCTGATGGGCACTATGTCAATTCTTTTTTGTTCCTATTTACATATTATCTTAACAATTTAGATGCTAGCTAATAGCAAGTGCTACATCAATTACATCTGATAGAGTCGAACAAATAAAAACCATATGATCCTTGCTAGACAACATGGGGCTCGAATGTGGTGAATTGTACAAAGTATGGAAATAAAGAGTGAACAGATAAAAATTCAGTCACAACATGGATGGGCAAGCTAAAGGCATGAAGCGACCCAGTTTGTAGTTATATCATATTAGGGATCATGGATGGACTGTTTAAGAGAACCATCGAAGCCACTGATCCCGGCCCATCACCACCTTTATTTTAAATGGGAGAGAATGTAAGAATCCAATTTTTCCATGTGGATCTTAAAGCAAACAAAAAGAAAACAAGAAAAAAAGAATGTGAGTCTTGTTGGACTCTGTTTCTTCTCGTCTGACAAAGCTAGGGGATGGAGGCTCAATTTGAGTCAAATTTAGCCTAAAATCTTAGAAAATCTCCTCTATAAGAAGGCCTCTATCCCTCCATGGAGTTCCATCATGATTTTTTCGAGAAATGATCACTGATCGCTACTGATCTCTTGAGAATTTTTCTTTGATTTTTCTTGGCTTTTCCATTAGAAGGACTGTCGAATCTCTCCTCCTTGGCCTCACTGGAACTAGCTAGATAGCTTCTTCTCCTTCTTTACTATAAGAATATTGAATATTAACGATGGTATTAGTGACAGAAATAAATTTCATCACTAATAATATCTTTTAGCCACCACAAAATCGATCAAAAATTTTGCCATCTTTAATACTATTAGTGATGGCAATATAATTATTAGTGATGGCGTTTGCCATCACTAAAAGTGTTTAAATTTTTCAAATTTTTTTATGATATTTAAATATAAAATAATTATTAGTGATGGTGAATTGGGGTTATTAGCAACGAAAATGTTACCGTCACTAATATTTTTTTAAAAAATTTGAATAATAATTTAAAAAAATATTTTTTTTGAAAATATTATTAGCGATCTAATTAGCGATGGTAAAAGTTTTTCATCACTAATAATCTAAAAAATGATTTGGGTTTAATTCAAATCCAATTCGAATTTGATTCGAATCTGATTTAAAATCCTATCAAACCTAATTTAATTAGACTTTAAATCTAAATTTTATTTGAATTATAAAATTTAATTAACCTCAAAATAAATTAAAATTTATTAAATTAAATCTAATTTAAATTTAGAAGAAAATAATTTTCAATTTGGATTCAGTTCGAATCCAATTCAAACCCATTCGAATCTAATTCTAAATCCTATCAATCCTAATTCAATTAGACTTTAAATCGAAGTCTTACTTGAATTGTAAAACTCAATTATATTTAAATTAAGTCAAGTCTAATTAAATTTAATCTAATTTAAATTAATTAAAAAAAATAATTTTTAATTTGGGTTCAATTTGAATCTAATTCAAACCTGATTCGAATCCAATTCGAAATCCTATCAAATCTAATTCAATTAGACTTTGAATCCAAATCTTAATTGATTAATATAAAATCTAATTATCCTCAAATTAAGTCAAGCTTAATTAAATTTAATCTGATTTAAATTAATTAAGAGAAAATAATTTTCAGTTTTGGTTCAATTCTAATCCAATTCGAAATCCTGTCAAATTTAATTCAATTAGATTTTGGATTCAAGTTCTATTTGGATTATAAAAACTAATTAGACTCAAATTAAATCAAGTCTACTTAAATTAAATCTAATTTAAATCAATTAGGACTTAATCTATGATTCAATTCAAATCTAATTCAAACTCGATTTGAATTCAATTCGAAATCTTTTCGAATCTAATTCAATTAGGCTTTCAATCTAAGTTCTACTTGGATTATAAAATCCAATTAACCTCAAATTAAGTCAAACCTAATTAAAATTAAATTTGATTTAAGTCAATTATGACTGGATCTATGATTCAATTCAAATCTAATTCGAATCCAATTCGAATCCAATTCGAAATCTTATCAAATCTAATTCAATTAGACTTTGAATCCAAGTCCTACTTGAATTATAAAATTCAATTAGCCTCAAATTGAATCAAACTTAATTAAATTAAATTTGATTTAAATCAATTAGGATTTGATCTATGATTCAATTTGAATCCAATTCGAATCCGATTTGAATTCAATTCAAAATCTAATCAAATTTAATTCAATTAAGCTTTAAATCCAAATTCTACTTGAAATATTAAAATGTAATAGCCTCATATTAAGTCAAGCTTAATTAAATTAAATCTAATTTAAATCAATTAGAACTTAATTGATAAATTAATTAAGTCTAAAAATTTAATAAAATCCAATAATGATTTTTAACCACCCAAAAAATGACCAACAAAAAAAAATTAATATTAAAATTTAATAGTATTAGTGGTAGCATTAATGATGGAATAATTTTCCATCATTAATAATTTTAAAAAAATATTATTTTAAAAATTTTGAAAAAAAAAATATTAAAATTTAATGTTTCAATAAAAATTTAATAGTATTCGCGACGGTGATTGGGTATTGCCGTCGATAATACGATCAGCAAAATATTATTTTATGTACCAGGATATTAGCGACGGAAACTACCATCGCTAATACCCTTGCACATAAAATAATATTTTATCGATCGTATTATCGACGGTCATCTTGTGGTCGCTCATAGTCCCACTAAAATAAACCTCCAACCCATCAGAGGAAAATTTTTTTTTTGCATTTGTTCTTCTTCTTTCTGAAAATTTCCTCATGTTCTCCTCCTTTCTGGCTTTTTCCCACCTCATCGGCACCTCCTCCTAATTGACGGCGACCCCCTCCCTGGCACGTCCTTCCCGACATTTCTCGCTCCCCACGCATCCTCTTTTCCAACGTCCTGACCCCATTTGCACCTCCTACGCTGCGGTCCCGAGCTCACTGCCCTGGCCCTGCCTCTCCCGTGATCACCCCAACCCCATCGGTGCCTCCTATGCCGCAGCCCCGAGCCAGCCGCCTCGACCCCACCTTGCCCATGGCTGCCCCGACCTCGCCAGTGCCTCTTACACTGTAGCCTTGAGACTGCTGCCCTGACCCAACCTCCCCCACGGCCACCCTGACCATGCTAATGCCTCCTATGCTGCTGCCCTGAGCCAGCCGCCAGGCCCTACCTCACCCATGGTTGCCCTGACCCAGTCGGTGCCTCCTACGCCATAGTTCTAAGCCCACCACCCCAGTCCTGCCTCACGGCGGCCACCTCGACCCTATTGGCACCTCATACGCTATGGCCCCAAGCTAGCCGCCCCGACCCCGCCTCGCCCGTGGCCGCCTCATCAGTCGGACCCTATGGCCCTTGCCTCATCAGCCTCCCCGTGGCCCCGTCCCCATCTGCTAGACCGTGCGGCCCCTACCCCACCCACCCCAGCCCGTAGCCCCAACCCTATGGCCCCTATCCCAGCCCTGTGTGAACGTGCTATTGTGAATATTAGCGATGGCTAATGTTGTCTAGTATTAGTGATGGCATTAGTGATGGATAGTGCCGTCACTAAAAATTAATTAAATATTAATTTAATTAATTAGTTAGATATTTAATTAATTAGATGTACGAGATTTGGTTCTCAGCATGCAGAGTGCTCGGACTAAGGGAAGGTGCCGAGCATCATTACAAACATTGGGTCAGAGCGAGCCCTACATACTTGGGCCTCCGATCACAGCTGGTGTCCAAGGCATCTAGCCCTTGCACATCCTGTGCACTCAGACCGATGAAAGGTGCCGGACAGTATTAATTATGTATTAATTTTAATAAAATTTATATTGCATAGAGCGATAGACCTGTCAGTTGATTGATGTACATATTCTAATGTATCCGTATATTTATTTATTTTGGTACGAGTGAAAGAATTAGTACATTGATCAATTGATTATCCACTATAGATAGTTTGGAGAATGCAAGTATTCTATAGGTTATTATAGTAATCAAATGGTATGCTGAGAGTTTGAAAAAAAATTTGAACAGTATTTTTTTTTTGTTCTCCCTACATGAGAGAACTAAGCAAAATATTATCGAAATTTTTTTCGATCCTTATTGCGTATCGTTTGATTACTGTAATGGACCTATAGAGTTAATGTATTTCTTGAATGGGATAGGGCATATCTTTACCTATTAGTTGATGATAGAATGCATTTACTATGTAAGCCATTTTGAATGATAAAATAGTATTTAGCAATTACCATGTATTTATGTATATGTAGAATTCTTAGATAGTCTGCCATGGATCATAGTTGGAAGGATCATCAAGTAGTCAATAGGGAGATTTCTGCTGAATATAGGGATGGTGTAGAGTACTTCTATGATTTTATTTTTGAGAATACGATACTCTTACATCAAGAACGGGCTCATTGCCCTTGTAACAGATATGGCAATAAAGAAATATTTGATAGGGATACAATTACTGTCCATTTGTATAAGAGTGGATTTATACCCAATTACAAGTATTGGTATCTATATAGAGAGATGTGGGAGAAAATTGTAAGGGTTAAAATTGAGCAAAACAAGGACACAGATAGAATGGTGGATATGGTTATGGATGCGGCTGGTCCTAAATTTAACTGAGATGTGGAGAATGATCCAAAAGCTGACAGCAGTGATTTCTACCGTATACTGAAAGATGCTGATGAACCACTATGGTCGGAATGTGAAACACATACTGTATTATCAACTGCATCAGAGTTGTTGAACTTGAAGGTCGAGTTTAATATGATGGTTAATTGTTATGATAAGATGGTAACAATAATAAAAAAAATACTACCAAAAGATGAGAAGCTTATTGAGAGCTTCTATGCTTCGAAGAAAATAGCAAAACGATTGGGCATGGGATATGAGAAGATAGATGCACGCCATAATGGTTGCATACTTTTCTATAAGGAGAATTTGTTGAAGAAAGCAGGCGATTTCATGCATGTATTTCGAAATTTTTTTATAAAAATTATAGCGAAAGATAACTAGATTAATCAAATTAATCTAATATACATATGATCTAATCATCAAATCAACCTACTCTAGGATCTATAACATATTATGTTGCATATAAAATCTGAAATAATTCGAAGATAAAATCAGCATAAATGCATGTGAGCAATAGATCACATCTACCTGTAATCTGAGTTCAGAACTCCATACCTGATCATGGATCGATGATCTCCACTGCTGAGAGATATGGTGGAGAGGATCCTTGCTGGTTGCTTTAGCCGCACACGCATCCGACTTTTACAAAAAATTCACTCGAAGCTCTGATCTGATCGATCTTCTCGGAAGTACTAGCTTGTACGAAGATTTTCTTCTTGACTGAAGATGGACTTCTAGAAGAGATGAAGAGGTGGAAGAAAGATGGATAAGAAAATAATTTTTTTCTAATTTATTCTCTCTTCCCAAACTTTGAAATTTGAAATTCAGATTTTTGTGCACACCCCAAGAGAGAAGATCCTCTTTTCTATTTTTCACATCATAAACGATGCCCAAATATCTACCATATGAAAAGCTCTCTTCTAATATTTTACACACTCAAAAGAAACCACAAAAGCTCCTTTTATAAGCATGTAAGGAGGTGGGTGAAGAGTCCTAATGATCCTAGACTCTTACAGGATTCTGCCTCCCTTCACAATTTCACATGTCAAAATATGTCAAAAAAAATATGGGATACTCTTTTTCATATTTTTTTATGGTAAATTAATTCTCCAACTAATCTTCTATGAAAAATCTCCTCAAAATATCACACATATAAGGAGAAAAAAATTTATTGGTATGAAGAGGTTGATCTAAATGAGAATATATTCTCATGATAAGGAATATTTTGAAATCTAATTTCAGAACCTTCCTTTTATCAAAACTAAATCAGATTTGGACGTAAGATAGATATGGAAAAGAACTCTTTGGTGTGAAAAATTTTTTACAAAATAATTTTATGTGTGGAGATATATGGCATGCAATCTGGGTTGGCATAGGGAGAAAAGTCCTATTCCAATAAGGACTCTTAATTTCCTTATCTGAATCCAAACCAAATCACATCTGGTTTAGCCCAAATAAAATATATGAAACCCAATCTAATTAAGTTCATAAATTTTTAGCTAAATTTTAATCAAATTAAAAATTAATTGAACTAAATCTTAATCAAATCAGGGATAATTCTCCCTTAGCAATTAGGTCATCTCATAACCTAATCGGATCAAACCTAATTGAATCTAATTTAATTAGATTTTATTTAATCCTCTTTACTCAATCAAATTGAGCTAATTAGTAATCTAATTATTAATTAATCTTCTATTAATTCACTAACACTTGATGAATTAATTTATTATAACTTTTGTATAAGATTAACCATCAATCAAATTAAAAATTAAGCCCTTAAACGATTCTCAATCATTGATCAGCCACATGATCAGTCCGAAATTTTTTTTGAGTGTGATCCTATAGGTTCAAACCTAAGTCGGTAGCATAGGAATATCTTTCTGAACCAATCGATATAACCATCTAGCAATGATAACCCGACGTCCGTATAGGTCGAATGATGGCGAAGCAACATTCAAGAACCTATTGACGTATGGTTACCATATAATTCATCCCTTTGACCCTACTGCTCGAGGATGATCTAGAATTTAACTGTCAATCCTAGATAAGTCATCAATATTATATTTCAATCTTTTTCAAATTCATCACATGGATTATCCGGGCTCAGGTTTTGCTAAATTGAAATACACTGATGCATATCTCCTACTAATTCAGAGGGGTCAATCCCATCTTGACTCACGCATCGACTTGACAAGTACTTGATTATACCCAGAAATCTTCTGTTACTGAATTAAAAACTCAATTAGTTCGATACTAAAGTACAGTGAGTTGCTTGTAAGTCACCATGGTGATCTCAGATCGGAGGGACACTTATACCTATATCCTTCGTGAGCTATCCTTGATAGTAGAGTGCTTCACAGTTGATCACGTTCAGTGACGATATACTCCTATATCTCACCTGCATGCTATATCAGTATCTCTATTACCATTTGGTTATGAGGACAGCCAATGCATATGGCACACAATGACCTCCACTTAATATTGCTATCATCCTAGTAATAGTGTATCATTTGGTCACGAACTAATTTAAGGACTATGTGATAAATCCTCCTTTATCGATCAAAGTAGTCTAAGAATTTCATCACAACATAGGAGTTCGTTAAAAGATGTATCTTTGTGATAAAAAATATCAAATAACTTTTATTATTTATCAATTTATATACAATTATAGTTAGCACAATCGTCATACGTTTGGCTTTAAGACATATTTTCCAACAACTCTCACTTGGACTAAAGCCAATCCGTATAGTATCATATACCCATCTTTGATTTATCATCTCAAAACTCCTAGATACTGAGGCTTTAGTAAATGGGTTGGTCAAGTTCTCTTTTCCATCGATCTTCTAAAGATTGACATCACCTTAATAGATTTTCTGAATAAGGTGGTAGCGATGCAAAATACCTGATAAGCTAATAGGACTTCGGCTCCTTAGCATGAGCTATGGCTCTGATGCTGTATATTACAGTAGGACCATTATTGGAGGGTGTCACTCTTAGTTTGCAAGTGAACCTATACAATCACATAGCTTTCTTGCAAGTATCGAATGCTGCAATGTATTCTGCCTCGTAATTTGAATTTGGCTATATTTTTCTGCTTGAAACCTTTCCAGCAGATTGCTCCATTATTTAAGATAAAGATGTATTCTGATACGTTCTTGCTATTTTTATGTCCAACTGAAAACTGGAGTCATACTCCATAAGTTTTAAGTCAAATTCTTCATAATCAAGTCACTGATCCTTAGTATTTCTTAAATACTTAAGGATGACTTTCCAGTGATTCTCACCCAGATCTTGCAAGTATCCACTCACTATCTTAGTGAGTATACCATATCCGATCTCATACATGGTGTAATGATAGAATAAATTCCACTCATAAACACCCTATGTATGTTGGACTGAAAAAATCTAAGCAGCCTCTTAGATCTATCTCTATAGATTTTCATCACTAGGATGAGAGATGCTTTTCTTAAAGTCCTTTATGGAGAACAATAATAACAATGAAACTTTTATTCTCTGTAATGTAAAGAATGTTATTCTCGATTAAGAAAATTTTATTCACATACAAGATAAGAAATACACTCATAGAACTATTAATCTATTTGTATTTGTAGAGTTTTTCTTCATTCTCAACGAAGCCATGCATTTTGATCACTTATCAAAATACACGTTTCAACTCTGAAATATCTAGCATTGCCACAAGAGAAAATTATCTCGTTATGGTTAATACCATAATGTAGATAATATTCTTAGGCAACCAGATGAGCTTTGTAGGTCTCCATCTTCTCGTCTGCACTACTTTGCTCCTATTGGAGATCCACTTACACTCTATGGGTTTTACCCCTTTGAATGGATCAATGAGTATCCATACACCGTTGATCTTCATAGACTTTATTTCGGACCTATGGCTCCAAGCTATTATTCAGAGTCGAACCTCTGTATGGCATCCATATAGATGATCAAACCCTTGTTGTTCTCATCGAGTTCAACAGGATCACATCTTGGAACTAGAAATTAAAATATCTATCCGACAGACGTGGTACTCTATTGGATCTCCTTAATGGTGCCTCTACAATAGATTCCAGTTTTGATCTAATCAAATCTAATTCTATGGGTTCACCAAATTGTGTCGGTTCTTCTACCTGTCGAACTTCATAAGTTCTATATTAAAGGTATCAGTATCTTCACCAAGGTACTCTTTTTCTAAAAAGAATACCGAACAACTCTTGTTCTTTAGCATGGTAGAAGTTATATCCTCTAGATCCTTTGAAATTTTTCTACAAAATAATATATATATAAGATCAAGATCCAAGCTAATCTGTCTGTAAATGTTTGACATAAAACAAATACTTCCAAACCTCAAAGTAAGAAAGTATCAGCTTATACCTAGTCCATATCTCATATCGAGTCTTTGCAACTGATTAATTTGGAATCCAGTTTAGAACATAGCAAGCAGTCTTAAGAGCATAACCTTAAAAGGATACTGACAGATTTATAAACTCTATCATAGATCGAACTATGTCTAACAAAGTCGATTCCAATAAGAGAGAATTCTATTCTCTTCTAGATATGTCAAAAAATTCACTGAAA
Source organism: Elaeis guineensis (assembly GCF_000442705.2). Taxonomy (NCBI): domain Eukaryota; kingdom Viridiplantae; phylum Streptophyta; class Magnoliopsida; order Arecales; family Arecaceae; genus Elaeis; species Elaeis guineensis. Next base: position 24,575,579 of record NC_025995.2, read on the forward strand.
GGACATTCTCCTCTTTGGTCTGATCGAAAAATTTTAATATTCTTTCAAGTTTATTTTTCTACCTTATTATAAAATTATTTGAATATTTTAAATAATTCAAATTTATGATAAATATATTTGTAGATTCAATACATTAGTATGTATCAGATTCAGAACATCATTAACTCGTTCACCTTTTTCAGCATAAGGTGACTTGGTCATCTTACTAAGGAGATAGGATTGACAGGTTGACAATGATTCACAATCATTGACCTCAAGAATTATCTCCTATTGATCTTATTCTTGTTTAATGATCCAGCTTAAATTGCCAAAGATAGATATCTATGACATTATCTATTTTAGAGAGTTTGTTTGATTGTGTACAATACACTAATAGATTGTGACTATTCATAAATATTATTTTTTAGTTATCCATATGATTTTAACATCATTTATAATGATATCATAAAATCATTAGACAATAGTGACAATCACTAAAATGATATTCTTAGAATTGAAAATAGGCTCGATGATTCTTAAAACTAAGATTGAAACATAACTTTCATCTCCAACGTTCAGAAATCTCTTGTTGTTTCTAATCTTTCTACTAACCTAAAGTCATTACAATAATTTGCATGGACTTTCGATATCGAATATCTAGGTAGTAGTATCACAGATAGAGAAATCACAAGGTGTCATCATATAAGTATCTTATCTAGCAATTCTTTGCTGATTTCTCTTTCTTAGCCTGTTCGAATCAAGAGACTTTGCCAGACTAGGTTAATCTTAGACTCTTTTATTAGTTCAGACTCATTGGCCCAAGCACGACTCTTTGCACCTTTTTTTTTCTTTCTCAAAGAATTATTATCACACTAAAGACACATCTTTAGAGGTGTGAAAGAACTCCTTCAATATTTGAAGGATTTTCTATCACTGAGTATCATCAAATTTATAACTAAATTCATATTTTTTACTGCTCTCAAAATACAACATGGTGATTTGATCATGTGGCCACTTTTGATAAGTTTCTTTGATCGCATCACATGTGTTGGATATGAAAACTTCAAGTGCTGGATCCATAATCATATTTAGGATCCATTCGTGCTCTAGAACTATTTGCAACTTCTGATATCAATTATCGAAGTTAGATCCTATAAATCGATCACTGTCAAACAGTGAATGGAGCAACGTACATCTAGCCATAACTGAAAGAAAAACACAAGATTCTATATTTATGAATTGATTAAGCCTAAATACTTGAACTTTAGTCTAAAGATTCTTCCACTATTTTAGTTGAATTGATAGCTTCTATCTCCAATATGAGAAATTATTTTAATTCTTTAGCAGATACTAGAATCCACATAGACTGCATACAGGCTCGAGGATGGCTCGATCAACATATATGCATCTATGGGTAGGTTCTTAACTAATTATTTCTTCAAATAATTTTTAATAATTAATTTTGCCCCAGATTTTATTTCAGAGACGATGGGCCTCTACTGAAAGTTTCGATTAGGTCAAACTATTAATATGAACCTACTCAGTATTTTTAACTAATGAATGATCAAGCTCGAGGATGGCTCAATCAACCTAACCATCATTAGATAGTACTACAGAGTCATTATATAAAGAATGATAATTCCATTATTCAGAGAGAACACCAGACGGATGGTGCCTGCAATGTCAATCAAAAATAATGAATCCATTATCATTCACCTTAATAGGAGACTATGATCTAGTTATCCTCATAACTAGCTCATTTTATAGAATCAGTTTAGAGAAGAGATGAGAAGAGATCAACCAGTAAACCATAATCCTCCCATTGACTTCACTAAGTCATTGAATTGGATCAAGGTCATACTAGCTGAAATGGCACCTAGATCAATCACACTGATCAACCTCAATGGCATAGGTCAACTTGAATCACTTAACGATCTAATCAACACATAATTTACTAAATTAGCCAGGTAAGTGAGATCGGTGGGAGGGTTTGCTAAGCTTGCCTTAGACACCATCGAAATGGCCAAGTAAGCCGCTCCCAATTAAAATCTATCGATCGAAATGCCGAATTTATCTTAGACATCAATTGGTTAATTAGTTTTGATTTGACTAACTTAATGATTTGGATTCAATCACTGAGCCATAATCAAAGTTCATTTGGTCTAATCAAAGATATGGATTGACTATCTACAACTATTATATTGGTTCTAGAGAAATCCTGATTTAATCTAATTCAATATTTGATAGATTTAATTAATTTCTCTAGTTAGTCTATTAACTTTTTGATTGTAATCATAGGTCCAACCCAATTAAGAGAATCTTATTTGAGCTAACCTATGCCCTCATATTTTATGCGAATGATATTAGATCTTTAATTCACAGTTCTAGATCTAATCGATTCTACATTTAATTCTCAATTAAGTTTTGCATCAACATGGTTAAGGTTATGGTTTGAAACAATTTTATCTTTTAATTTTGTAAATAATTTACAATAAATTTTATGCAAAAATTTTCTATTCTGAAATTGGATTGACTCAATTACTATTGAGCCGGCTATATAAGGAGATTGGATCGACTCAGTTCAAAACTGGGTCGGCTCAGTAATTATGCGAGTATGATTCAAAGAATTTTAGATCTGAAAATTTTTTAATAACATTAAAATAAAATCAATCATAACACTTTTAAATTATATCTAAAATTTTTTATGATTCAAGATTTTATTTTTTGATAATTAAAATAATTTTAATCACTAGATTAGATGTCTTATATTTCATACAATTTTGTATCACATACAACAAATCTAAAGTTTCAAGATCTAAGGTTTTGCAGAAAGGTAAATTCTTCCTTTCATGTTCTTCTTCATGGGATCTAATCATATGGCATCCCTACATGTCATAAGAGCATCCTATCAAATGAGAAGAAAGGGCCTTTAAACCATTCTTACTCCTATGACCAGATGGCCTGGTGATCAACCCAATCCAAGTACTTACTAATCGGTCCATCTAATCTAATCACATATCATATATGCTTGAATTTAGATCTAATATAAATTATATTAGATCTGATTATAATTTTAGTTCACATCTAAATCAGATCATAAATATCATATGCATGATATAAAATCAAATTTTATCAACGATCAGCACAAACTAGGTCAATCTTTTCACTATAAGGGGTAAACCCTACAACAGGATAACCTTATATCAGTTTGTGCGATCAATCATTAATTAAATTTAAATCAAAATATCATATATCAGATTTAAATAAAATTTAAATTTAAATTTAATATACACATAAATTATGTCATAACGAACCTAGGGTCTGATACCACTGTTGGAGAATGCAGACGATTTCATGCATGTATTTTGAAATCTTTTCAAAAAAATTATAGCAAAGATAACTAGATTAATCAAATTAATCTAACATTCATATGATCTAATCATCAAATCAACCTACTCTAGGATCTATGATATGTTATGTTGCATATAAAATCTAAAATAATCTGAAGATAAAATCAGCATGCATGCATGTGAGCAGTAGATCACATCTACCTCTAATCTGAGTTTAGAACTTCATACTGGATCATGGGTCGATGATCTCTACTACTGAAAGATATGGTGGAGAGAATTCTTGCTAGTTGCTGGCACCTGCACACGCATCTGGCCTCTATGAAAAATTCACTCAAAGCTCCGATCTGATCGATCTTCTCGGGAGTGCTAGCTCACGCGAAGACCTTCTTCTTGACTGATCTGGATCATTTTTTTAAATCTCTAAAACTTTCTAGAGGTTAAAGATGGACTTGTGGAGGATATGAAGAGATAAAAGAAAGATGGAGAAGAAAATAATTTTCTTCTAATTTATTCTCTCTTCCCAAACCTTAGAACCAAAAATATGAAATTCAGGTTTTTGCGCACACCCCAAGAGAGAGGACCCTCCTCTCTATTTTTCACATCATGAACCATGCCCAAACTTTTATCATGTGAAGAGCCCTCTTCTAAAATCTTACACACTCAAAGGAAACCATAAAAGCCCTTTTATAAGTGTGTAAGGAGATGGGGTGAAGAGTCCTAATGATCCTGGACTCTTATAGGATTCTACCTCCCTTCATACTTCTATATCCTAAAATATATCAAAAAATATGGGACATCTCTTGTCATATTTTTTTATAGTAAATAAATTCTCCAACTAATTTTTCACAAAAAATCTCCTCAAAATATCACACATATAAGAAGAAAAAATTTATTGGCATGAAGAGGTTGATCTGGATGAGAACAGATTCTCCTGATAAGGAATATTTTAAAATCTAATTTTAGAATCTTTTTTTTATCAAAACTAAATTAGAATTAAACACAAGATAGATAAGGAAAAAACTCTTTGGTGTGAAAAAATCTCATACAAAATGATTTTGTGTGTAGAGATATATGGCATGCAATCTGGGTTGGCACAGGGAGAAGTGTCCTATTCCAATAAGGACTCTTAATTTTCTTATCTGAATCCAAACCAAATCATATCTGGTTTAGCCAAAATAAAATATATAAAATTTAATTTAATTAGGTTTATAAATCTTTAACCAAATCTCAATCAAATTAAAAATTGATTGGATCAAAGTCCTAATCAAATCAGGGGCAATTCTCCCAGAGCAATTAGGTCATCTCATAACCTAATCGGATTAAACCTAATTGAATCTAATTTAATTAAATTTTATTTAATTTTTTTTCAATCAAATTGAGCTAATCAATAATTTAATTATTAATTAATTTTTTATTAATTTATTAATACTTTATGAATTAATTTATTATAACTTTTGCATAAGATTACCATCAATCAAATTGACGATTAAGCCCTTGAATGATTCTCAATCGTTGATCAGCCACATGATCAGTTAGAAATTTCTTTTGAGTGTGACCCCATAGGTTTGAACATAAGCTGATAGCATAAGAATATCTTTCTGAATCAATCAATGTAACCATCTAGCAATGATGACCCGACATCCGGATAAATCGAATGATGGTGCAGCAACATTCAAGAATCTATTGGTGTATGGTTATTGTATAATTCATCTTTTTGACCTTAATGCTCGAGGATGACCTAAGATTTAGCTGTCAATCCTAGATAAGTTATCCACATTGTATTTCAATCTTTTTCAAATTCATCACATGGATTATTCGGGTCCAGGTTTTGCTAAATTGAAATACACTGATGCATATCTCCTATTAATTCAGAAGGGTCAATCCCATCTTGACTCATACACCGACTTGACAAGTGCTTGACTATACCCAGAAATCTTTCATTACTAAATTAAAAATTTAGTTAGTCTGACACCAAAATACAGTGAGTTACTTGTAGGTCATCATGGTGATCTCAGATCGGAGAGACACTTATATCCATACCCTTCGTGAGCTACCCTTGACAGCAGAGTGCTCCACAGTTGGTCACATTCAGTGACGATGTACTCTTATATCTCACCTGCATGTTATATCAGTATCTCCATACTATTTGGTTATGAGGATAACCAACGCATATGGCACACAATGACCTACACTTGATATCGCTATTGTCCTAGTAATAGCATATCATTTGGTCGCAAACCAATTTAAGGACTATGCAATAAATCTTCTTTTATCGATCAAAGTAGTCCTAAGGACTTCATCACAACATAGGAGTTCGTTAGAAGATATATCCTTGTGATAAAAAATATCAAATAACTTTTATTATTTATCAATTCATATATAATTATAGTTAGCATAATCATCACATGATTGGCTTTAGGATATATTTTTCAACAAAAGATGGTAACAATAATAAATAAAATACTACCAAAAGATGAGAAGCTTATTGAGAGCTTCTATGCTTCGAAGAAAATAGCAAAATAATTGGGCATGGGATATGAGACGATAGATGCATGCCATAATAGTTGCATACTTTTCTATAAGGAGGATCAATAAAAGAGCTCATGCGGCGTATGTAGTGCAAGCTGATTTAAGTCGAGGCAAGAGGATAGAAATCAGAAGGACATACCATATAAAGTTCTTCGATACCTTCCTCTCACTCTGAGACTTCAGAAGCTCTACTTATCCAAGAGTACTACCGACAGATGAGATGGCACAAAAAAAGATCATGCAAGCACCCCGATATGATGTGTCATTCGTCAGACAGCAAGGCACGGAAGCAATTTGATGCTTGCCATCCTTTATTTATTCAGAAATCACATAATATTTGACTAGATCTATTTATGAATGGCTTTATACCATTTGGTCATGCAGCGGCCCCTTATTGATGTTGGTCAATCTTTATTACTCCATACGATCTATCACCTAGAATGTACATGAAAGAACATAACATCTTTCTTACATTAATCATTTCTAGACCATGACATCCTGGTAGAAGCATTGATGTATGTCTAAGACCTCTTGTTGATGAGCTGAAATTGTTATGGTCTGATGGCATTCATACTTTTGATGCATCGAAGAAGTAGAATTTTGTAATGAAGGCTGTATTGATGTGGATCATTAGTAATTTTTTCACTTATGAGATGCTGTCAGGATGGAGCACTCATGAGAAACTAGCATGTGCCTATTGTATGGAGAATATAAAATCATTTCAGCTTGAGCAAGCTCGTAAGCCCTGCTGGTTCGATTGTCATTGTCAATTCTTTCTCGAGCATCATCCTTTTCGAAAGTAGCGGGATAGTTTTAGGAGAAATAAGATAGAAAAGAACCATGCACCCCAGTGCCTCAGTAGTATGGAAGTATTTTAGAGAGTATCCCAATTGGACAAAGTCTCGTTTGGCATTGAATTTGACAAGTAGAAGCCTCGAGGGTTCGGTACAACTCATGACTGGGTGAAGTGAAGCATCTTCTGAAAATTATCGTACTGGTCCTCCAATTTGATCCATCATAATTTTGATGTCATGCATATCGAGAAGAATATATTTGATGATATTTCTACATTGTTATGGATGTCAAAGGCAAGATGAAGGATAATCCCAAGGCTCGAATAGATATGAAGAATATATGCAAGCATCCTCTATTAGAGCTGGTTGAGATGTCATCGAGAAAATTTCTGAAATCGAAAGCATCTTATACCTTAATAAGGAAGCAGCTGAAATATGCTTGCAAATAGTGTAAGAGCCTTAAATTTTTAGATGGTTATGTAAGTAATCTAGTTTGGTGCGTCAATGTCAAAGATTGTAGGTTCTATAGGCTAAAGTGTTATGACTGCCATGTATTCATGCAATGATTACTCTCATTGGCTTGGCGTGATCTTCTTCTCAACTCCATATGGAGTTCTTTGACGGAGCTTAGCCTTTTCTTCAGAGATATTTGTGCTACCGAACTATCCACCGATCATATCTCTAATCTTGAGGCTAGCAGTGTAGAGACCATATGCAAGTTGGAGAAGATATTTTCTCCCAGCTTCTTTGATTCCATGACGCACCTTATGATTCATCTGACATATGAAGCTAGGGTGAGGGGTCTGAAAGAAATATGCCCTATAAGCCAATCAAAATGTGTAGTTTGATGGATATTCTTTTGTCTCCCGACAACTCATGCACTGATGTTTTAAATAAATAAAGGCATTTAGTTCATCATATGCTGTGTCTTATTTTTTGATTATGATGAACCCCATAAATTAGGGCTATGGTTTTAGGGTTATGATGCGATCATACCAGTGAAACCTAAAACCTTAAAACCCTAATTTTAAATATTTCTAGTTGATGGAACATTGAGTAGGGGATCAATATTTCCAATAAGACTGGTACATCCTGTGTATGCTCGATGGAGAGGGTAATTGATCTCACAATTACTTGTGTATGACACTAATATAAGGATGTAATTGCTCATTAGAGAATGAGTTCATTGAATTGATCCAATTAAAGAACATCTGATGGAGTCTTATTACATGTCAACAGATGTTTCTTATAGTGAAAATTATGCATGTAAATCTTTTGACCTGAGACTGTCATAGAACCTTATAAGTATGAATCCATATTTTTGATCATACTCATTTATGATTTAATCATGTACGGGGTGTTCTGGATATGGTGGATTGCTTATGAAGGTTGTGAGTAGGTCAATATGGAAACGATCACTCCTAGTAAGAGGAGATCGCATCCTATCTGCTTCGATCGAATAATGATTCAAGAAGACTTTGATCAGAGCATTATGAAAAATTAGAAATGATTTTTAATGTTTCATAAATTGAATCATTATTATCTGATCAAGAGAAATATGAATATAAAATTGGATTTGATATTTTTTCATATCCAAACTTATATTCGGGATGCAGGATGATCGTAAGATCAAGTTGCACGATAATTTTTCACTGAAGCGCATTTTTGGTATTTTCATCAAAATTCTATATCTTTCAGATAGACATGATACATTACAAGATGTCAATCATGTCTTATGAGTTTGATCAAATTAAAGAGTTTAATTCGATCGTTAATTAGAAGCTGTTCTGATTGATCGAAATGGGTCAGCTTGATTTGACCTAAATCGGCTCGGTTGTGTTCTAACCAAATTAGGTTAAATTGCACCCAGACTCACTACTGGCTAGATGTGAAACCCAATGGGTCACACACAAAGAGAATTGATCATGGGTTTAATTTGATTAAACCATGTTTGCAAGTTGAACATGCTAGCACATGTTGCAAACCCTAGCATCTAGATTCGAATTGGATTCGAATCGGGTTCCGATTTGGGCTAATTTAGAACCAATTTGAGCCAAATTGGATTTGGTCTTGAAATGGGTTCGAAGTATTCTGATTGGGCTTGCTGTTGGGTGCCAAAAACTAGGGAACCACATGCCTAAGAGTCTTTCTCTTGGTGTGTGGATTTAAATCCATGCGCATGTGCCACATGGCACATGGATGGGAATTGGCGCCCCCTTGACTTGGTCTTATCTATTTTCTCCATGGCTTTTATTCTATGAAAGGTTTTCAAAACTCTTAGGAGGTGCCTAAGAGTCCTTCTGAATATTAAACTCTTCGTAGAATAGTTAGGAGAAGAGATAAGGATGAAGCCATGCGCCACCCTTTGGAAGTGCCCCTTGGACCAAGTCAAATCTCAAGGTTGTTTTGACTTGTTCCACGCCCCTTATCTCTTGCACCCTTCTTGAAGTTGGCACCCTCTATCTTGGCCATTGGATGGGCTTCCTTCTAGATTCAAAGGCATGGGTTGATGGTGCCAATAAGAGAAGCATTGCGACTTCTCATGTGAAGAGTCCTTCTGAAATAAGGCACCTCTTCAACCCAACTTTGATGTCCACATGGCTTTTTCTCATCAAATGGGGTGTGAGAAATTGAGAGGAGGCATGAGATGAGGTGAGTGGGCGTGAGATGTTTGGTTTGCACCCCTACGTGCAATATAAAAAGGGGTGCACGTCGAGGAGTCATCGCTCATTCCAAACTCTTCCTTCTTTCTTACGATAGGCTCATCTTGTCCAATTCTCTTTATTCTTCTTCTCTAGTCTAGACAAGATCCTGATAAAGGACAAGAAGTCTTTCAAAAGGCTTAGAGAATTATAATAAAAATTAAGGTGACAAGGAGCAAGAAAGGAAGGCAAGAAAAGGTCCAACAGGGTGACAGCAAAGCCAAGAAAGGAGGTTCTGCCCAAATAGCAATTAAATTTGATAAATTAGAATTTAATTGTAGAGAATTTTTAAATAGGTGCTAGTGAATTGATCGAGTCCCCGTGTGGATCAACATTGGAGGGTGAACACGTGGGCACCTGGCGGAAACCCTGACGGACTGCTGCCGACGATCAAGCACAAATTAGGGTTTAGCGATAAGAGGTATGTTTCTATACCTTATATTATGATATTAATGCATATTATATGGTTTAAATTCTGATAAGGTGATCTTGGAGTTAGGTTTTGGTTTTATGCTTTCATAATAATTGCTTTGAAATCCATGCTTCCGCCTTAACACCAAAACCTCACAGTGGTATCAAAGTGACCTTGTTAGAATTAAATCATATGATGATACGTTAATGATTTAATGGCAATATTATAAATATGATATGATCATAATTTATAATTTTTATATGATATTAATTTGATGAGATCATATTCATTATTTCATAATTAAATTATGATGCATATAATTATGGAATGTTGCCCTGTCATATTGAATTGTGTTCACTATGATGCTAATTTCTTTTATTCATATATTTAGTATGATATAGAAATTAAATGTACATTGAGATCTGAAAAGCCCTTTGTAAAATGATATTAAGTTGTAGTGTAATTAACCAATAGCAGAACCAGTCCAGATGTCTAATTGATCAATCAGTGTCTAAGAAAGTGGTTCATGATTGGTAAAGAGAACATAGTTTCTAATTGGTTCCGTTGTCTGATCTGACCAATTTATTAGTATCTAAAGAAAGCAACGGGGGGACCCCCACCTCTCTCCCACTTACCTGGCTGATTAGATTAATTTAATTCTTGGCTGGGATGCTTGGTGTTATATTCACTACATTATGGCCTTCCTTCATGCTAGGACATTATTATGTCACGAATCATATTAGGTTGGTTGTGTAACCACAAGACTGATTATGAAAACTGACATAATATTATTCTGGTGCATCAAGATGCTTACAGTATTTTTGAGTATAATGCTTTGTTGTGTAACCACAAGAGCATTTATATTCTATTTTGACTGTATTGAAATGAAGGGTCCTACTTAACTAAAATATTATAGTTTGTTGTGTAAACACAAAGCTATTAATATTTTAGAAGCCAGAGTTTTTATTGAGAATTGCATGAGATGCAATTGGAAAGAGTTTTCTACCTTTAAACTTATAAAAGATTTTTGTGCAACCACAAGATCTTTTATAAGGAATTAGAGTCTCAATCCCACTAAGAAAATCAATCAAGGTTTTCTCGAACATCATACTAGAGGGTTATGATGTCTGATAAAATACTGGGAGACACAATTAAATTAAAAATCCTAATTTAATTATGCATATCATCTTGAGTTGTTTGCTTATGTAATGTTCTTTATTGTGTAGATTAATGGCTTCTTCACTTTCACTTTGCTCCATTTTGGATACAAATAAATTGACTGATCTCAACTATGTGGACTGGTTGAGAAATCTTAAAATAGTACTTAGTCAAGAGAAGCTTTCTTACATCCTCGATACCCTTGACATTGAGCCAGTTGGGGAGGATGCCACAGAGGAAGAAAAAGCCATATATAGGATGTGGCAAAATGATTCTTTAACTGTCAAGTGTATCATACTTGCCTCTATGATAAATGAGTTGCAGAGGCAGCATGATAGCATGGACACTCATTCCATATTGCTCAATTTAAAAGAGCTTTATGGGGAACAGAGTAGGACTGCTAGATATGAGATATCTAAGCAGTTATTCTGTGCCAGAATGGCAGAGGGGTCATCCGTACAAGACTATGTTTTGATGGTTATTGACCTGATCACTCAATTAGGTCAATAGGTTTTGTTATGGATGGGGAGTTGAGTCAGGATCTAATCCTGCAATCACTTCCAGAATCATTTTCTAGTTTATCGTGAACTATCACATAAACAAACTGAATTCTTCCTTGCCTGAGCTGTTAAATATGCTCAAGATAGCAGAGAGCCATATCAAGAAGGATAAGGCTCCTCTTCTTCTTGTGGATGGGATCTCCAAGAAGAAGGCAGGCAAAAAGGGATCTAAAAGGAGGCTGAACCCTAAAGGTGGTATAAATAAGAGGAAGAAAGGAAAGAAGACCTCTGGACAGTCGACCTGCTTTCACTGCGGCAAGGCAGGTCATTGGAAAAGGAATTGCAAGGTTTACCTTGCAACAGTGAAGACTGGTGCAAATAATGCACCAAAAGGTATGTATGAGATACATACAATATTATCATTGAATTCTTCCATTTCAAACTCTTGGGTATTGGATACCGCCTATGATTTTCATATTTGCAAATCATTACAGGGGCTACAGAAAATTAAAAGTTTGAGGAAGGGAGACTTCGAGCTCTACGATGCTGGAGGAGAGTCCATCCAAGCAGAAGCCGTAGGGACAAATATCTTGAAGTTTCCTTCTGGGAAGATCTTAGAGCTAACAAATTGTTATTACATGCCTAAGATCATTAGAAATATTGTATCTGTACCCTTGTTGATAAAACAAAGATATCAAATATTTGTAATGAGCAATGGTTGCTCGATTAATTTTTCTAATGAAATAATTTGCCATGGTATTTTTGACAATGGTTTGTTGACTCTATGTTTGAATGATAACATTTTTCATGTTGATGAAAATAGAAAACGTAAGAGAGATAATGTAAATAATACCTTACTTTGGCATTGTCGACTTGGTCATATCAGTGAGACTAGGATTAACAAGTTGTACAAAGAAAAGTTCTTTGATCCTTATGATTGTGAATCATTAGAACTTGTGAATCATGTCTCATGGGTAAAATGACCAAGACTTCATTTAGTGGACATGGAGATAGGACAAACGAGTTGTTAGGACTTGTACATACAGATGTATGTGGCCCTATGACAACCCAGGCCAGAGGTGGATACTCTTATTTTATTATATTTACAGATGATTTATCTAGATTTGGATATATATATCTTATGAAATATAAATTCGAAGCCTTTGATAAATTCAAAGAGTACCAAAGTATGTCGAAAAATAAACTAGAAAAAGTATAAAAATCCTTCGATCTGATCGAGGAGGAGAATACTTATCCAGTAAATTTTTAGACCATCTTAAGGTAAAGAGAATTATCTCTGAATGGACACCTCCTTATATGCCACAATTAAATGGTATAACCGAAAGGAAGAATCGTATCTTATTAGATATGGTGCGGTCCATGATGTGCTTCACTAAGTTGCCTATTTTCTTCTGGGGTCATGCTTTAGAGACCGCAATAATTATCTTGAATAGAGTACCTTCTAAATCTGTATCTAGCACTCCATATGAGATATGGAGAGGTAAGAAACCCAATCTTAAATATTTTAAGATATGAGGATGTTCAGCATATGTCAAAAGAAATTTTGGACATAAGCTAGATGCTAGAGCAGATAAATATTTGTTTGTAGGATATCCTAAGGATAGTATAGGATATCTATTCTACCATATTACTGAACAAAAGGTATTTGTAAGTAGGCATGCCACTTTCACGGAGAAAGAATTTATCCTAGAAAGAGGCAGTGGGAGAAATATTGAAATTAATGAAGTTCAAGAAAAATAAATAGATATTTCTCAACCAAATATTCACATAAATAAGGAAGAACCAGAACACATAACTCCTATCCATAGGTCAAATAGGGTACGACATGTACCTATAAGGTATGGATTCATTATTGAGAATAATGAAGCCCAAGTCATTGAGAATGACGAACCTTTGACCTATACGAAAGCTGTCATGAGTAAGGACTCAGACAAATGGCAGGATGTCATGAAATCCGAGATGGACTCCATGTACACCAACAAAGTATGGACTTTGATTGATGCACCAGAAGGGGTAAACCTTATTAGGTGCAAATGGGTCTATAAGAAAAAGATTGGAGCAGATGGTCAAATAGAAACCTATAAAGCTAGATTGGTAGCTAAAGGTTTCAAACAAAAACAGGATATTGATTATGATGAAACTTTTTCACCTGTTGCCATGCTCAAATCTATTCGGATTATGCTTGCAATAGCAGCATACTATGATTATGAAATATAGCAAATGGATGTGAAGACTGCTTTTTTGAATGGTTTTCTAGAAGAGGAGGTCTACATGTCATAGCCAGAGGGTTTTGTCTCAAATGACAGACCAAATCAAGTATGTAGACTTAAGAAATCCATTTATGGATTAAAGCAAGCCTCAAAGAGTTGGAACATACGCTTTGATGTAACAGTCAAAGAGTTTGGCTTCATCAAGAATGTGGATGAATCTTGTGTGTATAAGAAGACTAGTGGGAGTGCCCTAGTTTTCTTGGTTCTGTATGTAGATGACATACTCCTCATTGAGAATGATATCCCAATGTTACAATCAGTCAAATTATGGCTATCCAATAAGTTTTTCATGAAAGACTTGGGGGAAGCATCCTATATACTTGGTATAAAATCTATAGAGATAGATCTAAAAGATGCTAGGCTTATCCCAATCTAGGTACATTGACTTAATACTGAGAAGATTCAGTATGAATGAGAGTAAAAGAGATTACTTACCCATGAGTCAAAGCATACATCTCTCTAAGAAGATGTCTTCTAAGACAACTGAAGAGAGAAATAGAATGAGTTCTATTCCTTATGCTTCGGCTGTAGGATCAATAATGTATGCTATGTTATGTACCAGGCCTGATGTAGCTTATGCCTTAGGCATAACCAGTAGATTTCAGGTTGATCCAGGAAAGGATCATTGGAAGGTTGTGAAAAATATTTTAAAGTACTTAAGAAGGATAAGGATATTTTTCTTATATATAGTGGATCTGATCTTAAACTAGAAGGATACTCTGATTCTAGTTTTCAATCAGATTTAGATGATAGCAAATCTATTTCAGGGTATGTCTTTACTTTGAATGGTGGAGCAGTGAGTTGGAAGAGTTCTAAGCAGCAGACTGTAGCTGACTCAACCACAGAGGCAGAATACATAGCTGCAAGTGAAGCCGCCAAGAAAGCTGTCTGGATAAAGAAGTTCATCATTGAATTGGGTGTTGTTCCTGAGATTGAGAACCCAGTACCACTTTATTGTGATAATACTGGAGCAGTTGCTCAAGCAAAGGAACCCAGGTCTCACCATAAATCCAAGCACATTTTGAGACGCTTCCATCTCGTTCATGAAATAATTGAAAGACAAGATGTTATTATTGAACGAGTAGACACAAAGAACAGCATAGCGGATCCGTTCACTAAAGCTTTACCACAGCAGCAGTTCGATCGCCACCTCGATTGTATGGGGTTGAAATATAAGGGTGATTGGCTTTAGTGCAAGTGGAAGATTGAAAGGAATATACCCTATAAGCCAATCAAAATGTGTAATTTGATGGATATTCTTTTGTCTCCCAACAACTCATGTACTGATGTTTTAAATAAATAAAGGTATTTAGTTCATCATATGCTGTGTCTTATTTTTTGATTATGATGAACCCCATAAATTAGGGCTATGGTTTTAGGGTTATGATGTGATCATACCAGTGAAACCTAAAACCTTAAAATCCTAATTTTAAATATTTCTAATCGATGGAACATTGAGTAGGGGATCAATATTTCCAGTAAGACTGGTACATCCTGTGTATGCTCGATGGAGAGGGTAATTGATCTCACAATTACTTATGTATGACACTAATATAAGGATGCAAGTGCTCATTAGAGAATGAGTTCATTGAATTGATCCTATTAAAGAACATCTGATGGAGTCTTATCTACATGTCAACAGATGTTTCTTATAGTGGAAATTGTGCATGTAAATCTTTTGACCTGAGACTGCCATAAAACCTTATAAGCATGAATCCATATTTTGATCATACTCATTCATGATTTAATCATGTACGGGGTGTTTTGGATATGGTGAATTGCTTATGAAGGTTGTGAGTAGGTCAATATGGAAACGATCACTCCTAGTAAGAGGAGATCGCATCCTTTCTGCTTCGATCGAATAATGATTCAAGAAGACTTTGATCAGAGCATTATGAAAAATTAGTAATGATTTCTAATATTTTATAAATCAAATCATTATTATCTGATCGAGAGAAATATGAATATAAAATTGGGTTTGACATTTTTTCATATCCAAACTTATATTCGGGATGCAAGATGATCGTAAGATCAAATTGCACGATAATTTTTCACTGAAGGGTATTTTTGATATTTCTATCAAAATTTTATATCTTTCAGATAGACATGATACGTTGCTAGACATCAATCATATCTTGTGAGTTTGATCGAATTAAAGAGTTTAATTCGATCATTAATTAGAAGCTGTTCTGATTGATCGAAACGGGTCAGCTTGATTTGACCTAAATCGGCTCGGTTGTGTTCTAACCAAATTAGGTTAAATTGCACCCAGACTCACTACTGGCTAGATATGAAACCCAATGGGTCACACACAAAGAGAATTGATCATGGATTTAATTTGATTAAACCATGTTTGCAAGTTGAACATGCTAGCACATGTTGCAAACCCTAGCATCTAGATTCGAATTGGATTCGAATCAGGTTCCGATTTGGGCTAATTTAGAACCAATTTGAGCCAAATTGGATTTGGTCTTGAAATGGGTTCGAAGTATCCTGATTGAGCTTGCTGTTGGGTGTCAAAAACCAGGGAACCACATGCCTAAGAGTCTCTCTCTTGGCATGTGGATTTAAATCCATGCGCATGTGCCACATGGCGTGTGGATGGTAATTGGCGCCCCCTTGACTTGGTCTTATCTATTTTCTCCATGGCTTTTATTCTACGAAAGGTTTTCAGAACTCTTAGGAGGCACCTAAGAGTTCTTCTGAGTATTAAACTCTTCGTAGAATAGTTAGGAGAAGAGATAAGGATGAAGCCATGCGCCACCCTTTGGAAGTGCCCCTTGGACCAAGTCAAATCTCAAGGTTGTTTTGACTTGTTCCATGCCCCTTATCTCTTGCACCCTTTCTGAAGTTGGCACCCTCTATCTTGGCCATTGGATGGGCTTCCTTCCAGATCCAAAGGCATGGGTTGATGGCGCCAATAAGAGAAGCATTGCGACTTCTCATGTGAACACCGTAAGTTGAGTTCGAAGAGTCCTTCTGAAATAAGGCGCCTCTTCAACCCAACTTTGATGTCCACATGGCTTTTTCTCATCAAATGGGGTGTGAGAAATTCAGAGGAGGCATGAGATGAGGTGAGTGGGTGTGAGATGCTTGGTTTGCACCCCTACGTGCAATATAAATAGGGGTGCACGCCAAGGAGTCATTGCTTATTCCAAACTCTTCCTTCTTTCTTACGATAGGCTCATCTTGTCCAATTCTCTTTATTCTTCTTCTCTAGCCTAGACAAGATCTTGATAAAGGACAAGAAGTCTTCCAAAAGGCTTAGAGAATTATAATAAAAATTAAGGTGACAAGGAGCAAGAAAGGAAGGCAAGAAAAGGTCCAACAGGGTGACAGCAAAGCCAAGAAAGGAGGTTCTGCCCAAATAGCATTTAAATTCTGATAAATTAGAATTTAATTATAGAGAATTTTTAAATAGGTGTTATTGGGTTGATCGAGTCCTCGTGTGGATCAACGTTGGAGGGTGAACACGTGGGCACCTGGTGGAAACCCTGACGGACTGCTGCCGACGACCGAGCAAAAATTAGGGTTTAGCGATAAGAGGTATGTTTCTATACCTTATATTATGATATTAATGCATATTATATGATTTAAATTCTGATAAGATGATCTTGGAGTTAAGTTTTGGTTTTATGATTTCATAATAATTGCTTTGAAATCCGTGCTTCCACCTTAACACCAAAACCTCACAGGGTCTAGTGCAGTACAGGTGGATGTATCCATTTGATAGATACATGTACAGTTTCAAGTAGAAAGTGAAAAATAAGATCCGAGTTAAAGATTCTATGGTGGAGGCTTATATAATAGAAGAGATTTCAAATTTCAGCCGATACTACTTTAATCCCAATGTGCAGACCAAGTTGACTCAAGTGGGCCGAAATGATGATGGTAGTGCTGAGAGATCAGAGTGAGAGATCTCAATATTTGTTTATCCCACTCCAGAATTTGGGTACGCAGTTCGTTAGATTTTTTTCGATACTGAACTTCGATAGGCAGAGATATATATTTTGCTAAACTACGTGGAGGTCAACCCATATGTCCTGTAAGTGTCCATTACAATCTCAACTCTTTAATCACTTATTTTAGTATACTTATCTTATGCATGTTTAGGCAATATGATGAGATACTAAAAGGAGAAAATTCGAGCATAAGTAATGAAGAAATATTAACACAGTGCTTAGAGAACTTTGCATATTGGTTCCGTCAATTGGTAAGTATCCATTGTCATTTTATATATTTTAATTTTTCTCAATTTATTTTTTTATAATATGCAAGCCATTCAAGGGAGTGAATCCAAACCAATGAAGTAGAGACCATTAGGTTACGAGCTTGAAAAATACGTGATATGCTATAATGACTGTAATGTAAATAGTTTCAAATTTCACACCCAGCAATATAAAAATTATAAAAGCACAATGAACAGTGGTGTGTGTATAAAAGGCAGCTAGTGGGAAAATAAGGCAGAGAGTGACTACTATGGAATCCTCGAAGAAGTGATTAAGATGAGCTACATTAGAGGTAATTATGTCATTCTATTTAAGTGCCAATGGTTCGATATCGATAATGGTATGAAGGTTGATCTATGGTACAGGCTAATTGAAATCAAATATGGATCAAAAGCTTATGTCAATGAGCCATTTGTACTAGTTGCATAAGCTGCTCAAATGTATTATATTTCTTTTCTATTAAAGAAAAGAGGAAGGAAAAATTGATAGACTATATGCAAAATTAAGTTTTGAGCCATTCATTATGCACCTGAAGAAGAAGAAGAGCTCCAATTAAGAATGCTTTCAAGAGGATGAGACAGTAGGAGTTCATCAATCCTTCGATGATGTCGAATTAGATGCTCCAAAAATTCTCCTATATGAAGTGGCCAACATGAGGAGGTAGATTCAATTGAGATTGTTTTAAAGGGCAATCCCCTCCAAGAAGGGGAAGAAGAGAAAGAAGAAGAAGAGGAAGAGGTGGAAGAAGAGAAAGAATCAGAAGAAGATTTTGAAGGATACTAAACATTTGAAGAGGCCAATGAGTAGTGCTAAGTATATAATTCTTAGATCATTTTAATTACTTATCTTGCATCATTTTAAATCTTACATTGCCATCCATAATTGTATAATTAATTTAATAAATCTATTTATTTTTATTTTCAGAGACCATACATCTTGTCTTTTAGAGGTTGGAGCCACACTAGTCGAGGATAGAGCTCTCGAGCAGAGAGTGATCATGCGACCAGCTCGCATGGTTTTGCACCTCTCACATCAGGTGGTAAGCTCTAACACTTTATATATTGTCATTTATGTTATTTTATCATTTGTTAACTAATATAATATTTTTATATTAGATATTTTGCACTCAGATTTGGAGGATAGGGGGTCACTAGTGACCCCACAGTCATATGCAGCAGTGATCGCTGGCTCTCAAACATAGCACCGTGGTCGAGGATCTGCTCGACTCATGGCACCTCCAACTCGATCAGAGGATAGAGCAATCGTCCATATCCAGAGCCGCTCGTAAGTAGTACATGTTCAATTAATAAATTTAGAATTTACTAATTTTAGGGTTAACATTTATTCTTCGAAATCAATTTTGCAGCATATTTAGAGAGCCTTCTACATCTCGTGTCATTACCCAGATCATACGTCGATTGATGTCGGGATTGGTGAATGAGTTCTCGAGTTGGTCGTTGGGAGCTTGTGATGCAGCTTGGGAGATGTTTCTGGTAAGTCAAAACCAGTTTAATTTTTAAATTTTTGGTACATTGATATTTTAATTACATATTAATACACATGCGCTTGCTTCGATCTAGTAGGAGTACTATCGATTCGAGACTCCCTAGGATAAGGAGGCTGGCCATCGGATCTTCGAGGAGGTGGCCACATAGAGGCTCTGAGATGGCCTTTATAGCCTCTAGCAGTCCGCCATCTAGCACTCTAGCTCCCAATCACAATCGAACTGGAGGTCCTTCATAGATCAATGAATACGGATGGATATATGGCAGGCTCTTTATGATCAGTAGAGTAGCAAGGAGTACTCCAATAGATGGCAGAGGACTCGATAGAACTAGGTTGCCTAGAAAGATCCGATCAAGCACATAGGCGGCTCGATTGGCACACATGTTGTGGTTGATAGACTGATAAGAAATCTATACCAAAACTCTTCACTAGAACTATAAAAACTCTTATATGCATGCTTTAATTAATTTAATTTTATTATTTACTTATTGTAGATACAGCAGCTGGGTCATCCACTAGACCAACTATAGTTATAACGGGCCATACATTAGTCTAGGAGGACTGGTGACTATTTAGATTCTACGTCACGACAGATAGCAGTAAGAACTTCAAATTTTATTTACTAATTAAGTTATTATAGGATCTAATTTTTATATTAGAACTAATATATTTTTTAATTGTGCAGAAGTGTTATGCAGCATATGTTGCTGAGAGGTACGATGATGACCCATTTTCTCAGTCCCCCTTGATCTTGAGGAATGGCTCAGCATCACTGGGGGGTTGAGTAGGAGTCGGATCATAGGATTCAGCCATAACTTCGATCCTCCACTGACTTGATACCTTTCGACATCCTCACAGGCCTCGATGTCCCAGACTCGGAGCGATGCGCA
Source organism: Elaeis guineensis (assembly GCF_000442705.2). Taxonomy (NCBI): domain Eukaryota; kingdom Viridiplantae; phylum Streptophyta; class Magnoliopsida; order Arecales; family Arecaceae; genus Elaeis; species Elaeis guineensis. The sequence continues at coordinate 24,595,919 of NC_025995.2, forward strand.
CATGGAGGAGGTCGTGCAGAGGCTTCTGAGCCAGCGACTTTAGAGCCTCCTAGATGCCATTCATGATACAATTGTGGAGCTTCTCTAGGATCTACAACTGCATGACCAACTGGACTTATCATTTTAGCCATCACATCAGATAATTATATTAATAAATTTTTTTACTTATTTTAAATTTTCATATTTAGAAACTTCATATATTTAGGTTTGAGTTCAGAAAGGAGATCTAAAGGCTAAAAATTAAATCTAACCATCCAATCGATGGACCAGGGGTATCTATAGCTCCATATCATCCAATAAAATATATAAAAATAATCTATTCAAGAATCAAAGTGTATCGAAAGATACACCTCCGTATCGAAAGATACGCCTCCATATCAAAATTTACTAATATTATTTTATTTTTTTTATTATAAGATGTTGGGACATCCAACTCTTATCCACCAGTTACTGAAAAGGAACAGGAGGAGGAACAGGCAGACGATGATGAGGATCGGATCTGATTTTTTTTGATATATTATATTTTTTTGATACTACTTGTAAAAAAAGTTATATAATTTATATTTTTAATATAATATAATTAGTTTTTAATTTTTGATTGTCATATTATCTTTCAATTTTAATTATAACAGATATTAAGAATGATAATTCATTGTGATTAATTAAAATAGATTTTAATAAATATTATTATTAATTTTTTAAAAAAATTAATTATTAGCGATGGTATTAGCGATAGATATGCCTTTGCTAATACTTATTAGCAACGGTATTAGCGATGATAATACCATCGCTAATTTTTAAAAAAAAATTATTTAATTTAAAAATTAAAAATAAATTAGAGATGATATTAGCGATGATATTATTGGTCACTAATAATTATTAGCGATGGTATTAGCCATGAAAATACCATCGCTAATATTATTTTTAAAATTTTTTAAAAATTTAATTTAAAAATTAAAAAATAATTAGTGATAAAATTTTTTCATCATTAAAGCTATTGCTTATAGTCTTATTAGTGATGGCTAGAATTTTCATCGCTAATAAGGATATTTAGTGATTTAAATTTTTCAGATTGACTGTTATGATGGAATTAGCAACGATGAGGTTATTAGCAATAGCAAGTGGACCATTAGCAATAGTAACTAGCCGTCACTAATAGTCTAGATTCTTGTAGTACTTTCTCTTCCTTTTTCTCAAGCTTTTCCTTATCATCGACTCACAGTTGGAGCCGGCAAGCCACCGATGCTTCAAATAGGGCAATCCCTGTTTAGACTTGAGTTCTGTCGACCCTCTACTGGCCATGGCCATCATTGGGGGCATAGTTTCATCATTGTCGGGACCCACTATAGGTGGCCGACCTAGGTCTTCCACTGTCATACGTAGGAGAAGGGACATGGGGAGGGTGCCTCCTATTTTGGAGAAGAAGAGAAGAAGAGGGGAGGATTTCTCTCTCTTCTTTGATAATTTTGATTAATTAATTAATTATTTATTTATTTATTTTCTCTCTCTTAGGTGGATTAGAGAAATTTTAGATGGAAAATCCTAGGGACTTATTTATTTTTCTTAGATGAACCAAGAGATCCATGAGAAAAAAAATCTAGGGGACTTATCGATGGACTCTAGTGAACCGTGATAGAAGGTTCTAAGGAGATAGTCTTTGCACCATTGATTTTTTTTTAATGTGAATTTGTAATTTGTAGGAGAATAATTTTTAGAATAAGAGGATATTGAACATGGTTCTTGACATTTGAATCATTAATCTAGAGAGTTCAATTTAACGATAGTAGAGGTAAGGATTTTTGGACATTGATCACTTATTTATATAAAAATTATTTTATGCATCAATGATTTCAATCTATATATTTTTGATAGTGATATGTTATATACTTAATTGTTAAGTATATATTTATGACTTGTTCAATGTTATGTATTATGTATCACTGATCTTGTCTTGGATGGATTTTGATAATCATGTACATTAAAATATTTTATAAAATGATGTAATCTTGAGTTTCAATATCTAACAAGCTGGTCATTGAATTGTGTGACTGAATAAGGGGATTGTGGTGCTCTGGGCTAGCCATTTTATTACTGCCTTTTCATGGGCTTGAAATATGGCCTAGTAGTTTAGGGTCGAGCACTTGTGGTCCTTGGGATCAGTCATTTTATAAGTACCCCACCATGAATTTGAAACATGGTTATGGTAGTTTTGAGTTGAACTCCTATTATCCCTTGGACTAGCTATTTTATGAGTGCCCCCCTGTGGGTTTGAAATGTGGCTGTGGTACTCTACAGGACTAGCCACCTTGTTATCTTCTTATAGACGTGAAATATCATCATGATAGTTAGAACTGAGCACCTTAATATGATCGAATCTGATGGATGTTGGTTTGAAATAATTGTATAGTATGACTCATTGCTCAAAAAAAATATATGCTATGTATGTTTTATGAGTCATGGTATCTTTTGACATGTGATTTATATTTTTTCTCATTTATTATTATTATTATTATTATTATTATTATATTGATGTTGGTATGTGAGAATTTTTACTGGATTGTAAAACTCACAACCCTTCTTCTCTTTCTTTTTCTGAATTACAAGATGCTTGTACTTGGCTAAGGTTGGGATCATGATTTGAAAGGATTGACTAGATAGAATATCAATAATATCAGTTGGATGATCGAGTCTTATAAATTATATGAGCTTTGATATTTGTTAATGTGAAATTATTTGTTATGAATTGAGATCGATAATATTCATGAGATGTTGGGCTTGTAATAAATTTTAAGGCCTTACATATTCTTTAGGATATTGTTCTAAAGAATGTGTGGCCATTATGTACCTAACCTAGGTGTCGGGTTCAGGGTATGATAGAATGTTCTTTGAGCCAAGTTGTGATCACTAGGGTGGTGACTTAAGCGATACTTGAGTATAAATTTATGATCACTAAGGACATGATAGAAGTAGTAGGAAGCATTCAAAGTTTGAATTTGAATCAATAGGTATTATGATAAAATTTATGCATAAGTGATATATGATATATATAATAGATCTGGATGAGTTATATCATGGGTTTTAACAAGGTTTGACCAAAATATGAGAGGCATTGATCCTGAGATAAAATGGGATATATTGATATGTTTTGTTGGGTATACTTATTTGATTGTTATTTAGATGATTTTAAAATTTTAAATATGATATGGGTGAAGATCACAATAATTTTTTTAATTTTATTATTAATTATTTAATCATTACAATTTTAGATTTATCAGAAGAAAGTTTATTTAGGATGTGGTCTAAGAAAGAATCACATCATATGAGAGAGTAATATTTTTTCGAGCATGGAACCTATAAGAGAAGCATGTATGAAACTTGCACATAAATGAAAAATATATTTGGTCCTATTGATGCATTGGATTTTATTATGAGATCATAACATATAATAATATCAAAACTTAGGATTATGATTACTAGGGATTGTGACAGAGGTGATTCACAGGATTTGAATTTTGATGGATAATTTATTTTTTAAATTATAATTTGAGGGATTGACAATCTATGATTTTATTGATTGAAAAAATTTGGTGGATTTAGATCAGAGTGCATAGCAAAGTATGGTGATTTAAGTCATTTAAATTTGATCTAAAAGATTGATTCTGATTCGGAGGATGTTATGATAGAATATTAGAATTTCTTTTCGTGTGAAGAAAGCTACCTAGGAGTTCAAGAATAAGATAAGAATTTTATACCCTTAAGGTTTCGACTTTGTAGTATACTAATTTTGAGGATGAAAATATTTTAAGGGAGGAGAATGTAAGCATTCAATTTTTCCACATGGATCTTAAAGCAAACACAAAAAAAAATAAAAAAAAAGAATGAGAGAGCCAATTGGACTCTGTTTCTTCCTCTCCCATGTCCGATGAAGCTGGGGGATAGAGGTTCAATCTAAGATAAATTTAGCCTAAAACCTTAGAAATCTTCTTTATAAGAAGGCCTCCAACCTTCTATTGAGTTCCATTGTGATCTTTTCGAGAAATTATCATCGATCGCTGTTGCTCTCCAAAATTTTTTCCTTCGATTTTTCTTGGTTTTTCCATCGGAAGGACCGTCGGATCCCTCCCCTTTGGCCTTACTGGAACTAGGTAGCTTCCTCCCCTTTTTTTCTTTTTTCTCGAGCTTTTCCTTAATGTCGGCCTACGGTTGGAGCCAGTAAGCCATCGGTTTTATTTCAAACATGGCAGTCCCTATTTGGGCTTGAGTTTTGTCAACCCCTACGGCCATGGTCATCATTGGGGGCATAGTTTCATTACCATCGGGAGCCACCACAAGTGGCCGGCCCTAGTCTTCCACTACCATACAAGGGAGAAGGGACATGGGGAGGGTGTACCCTATTTTGGAGAAGAAAAGAAGAAGAGAGGGGAGGGTTTCTCTCTCTTCTCTAGTTATTTTGATTAATTAATTAATTAATTATTTTTTTCTCTCTTTTAGATGGATTAGAAAAATTTTAGATGAAAAATTTTGAGGACTTGTTTGGACTTTAGTAAACCCTTATAGAGGGTTCTAGGGAGATAGCCCCTATTCCATTGATTTTATTTTAATGTGAATTTGGGATTTGTAGGAGAATAATTTTTGGGATATGAGGATATCGATCTATTGGATGTGTGCCCTAGAAATCAATCTTGGATGACACATACTTTTCTCTAGGGCATGTTTTGTACTTATTGGGTAGTCTTTATAACTAGTCATATCTTATGTGTCTATGATTTATTCTAAAAATTAATAAAAATAATTTTGTATATTCTAAGATGTTGAGAATTTGAGACATACATCATTAGTGGTTAATTTTTAAATATTCTCGATCGAAGGATCATCATGGAGGATAGTGATCAATCCATTCGAGATTGGTGCACGGATCTCCTCTCTTTAGGGCAAATGAGTCTCGAGTCTGCAGTGTAAAGATACGAGGATGAGAGTGTAGGTGGTTGTTAGAGAATAATTGGTACTGAACGTGACTAACACAAGAAACTACTTGGATGTCTACTCACTGGTTAGTAGTCTTCTTGATGCTATAGTAGTGTGACTAGTCCTTTGACCTATGGTGTATTGGCTATTCGCAGTGAGACTACTTAGTTTGACTACACGTTCTCTTGGTCCCTAGCCATATGGGTCTTGCTATGCATGTTGGCTATGTAGGTTCAGGTTTGCTGTTTGGAGTAGCATCACCTAGATGGAATCTATCGATCTTGGTAGAAAAAGAGAAATCCTATGCAATTCGTAAGACTGAGTTTAGAAAATCTCTGACAAGAGTAAGTGTGAATACTAAAAAAGAGTTTCTATGAAATTCATAAATAAACTCGAGTCGAGCCAATCTAGCATATGACTGACAATGAAGTTTGACGAGTTCTCCATGACCTCCATCAAGTCGGAACTCACGATAAAGGATTGTATCACATGATAATTATACCTAAGAATTTATTTTTCTATTCTACTGGGTTGTCACTACATGTTGTTAGACATCACTGATAGATCGTGAGAACTCACTAAGATCATTTTTGGATCAATGATCTTTATTGAGGTGAGTTGGAATCGTTTCAACCCATCAAAAAGAGTTTCAATGATACTATGATGGAGATCATGATATGTCTCACTACCAGATAGAATAGAATCTGAGGGGTCACACACAAAAGGAGTTTGACCTGATCAATGGCTTGGATCATATTCGAATTATCAATCAGATTGATAGTTTGAATTTTAAAAACTACTAATTTGTAAGCGTTATAATTTTAGTAGCTGCTAATTGTTAGTGCAGAGACTTAATTATAAATATTATAATTTTTTTGAGATCGATTAAATTATAAATTAATTTTTAATTAATTTTAATTATATTTAATTTAGTTAGATTTAATTTAATTTAATATTAATTGAATTCAATTATCCAAATCAGATTTGAATTTCAGGCTTGATTGGATCAAGCTTGACAGTCTTTTCGAATTCAGCTTATTTCAGACTCGATTTGAACCCAATTAAGTTCTAACTTGAACTAGAAGAACTATGACTCAGAGAGTCCAAGTTCTCTAGGACTCTTTCTCTAGAAATCATGCCAAGAAGGGAAGAGGGGTATTATTTTTCACATCCTTTTCTTCTTGCGTGCGTGAAGGGACCTTATCTGGAACTCTTTTTTATCTAAATTTTTTTCTATTTGAATTTAATTCAAAATAAGATAGAAATCTCTCTGATTAAAGTATGGAAGATTAATTTTATATGATAAAATTTTTTTTGGAGAAGGTGGGATGTGCGCCTATTGTGAAGAGATTTCTTTCTTGCAATGTAACCTTATCTCCATACCATTCCAATTCTTGATTTAATTTCAACACCTTAGATTAAATCAGATGAGATTTTTTAGGCATTAAAGGAGAGGGTGTGCATGAGATAAGAGAGTAGTTGTGTGACAAAAATTGTGTGGGGCATGAAGAATTTTAGCATGAGAAGAGGCGACGTCCAATATGTTTGCCCCACTTCTTATCTTTCTTACATCCCAACACCCTCCTTTCTTCCTTGCATCTTCTATGTCTAGATCTAATAGAGATCAGATCAAAGAAGAGAAAAGAGAGAGAAGAAGAGAAGAAGAAGGATTCTTATTCTCTTCATGGTGATCTGGTTCAGATCCCATTGGATCTGCACGAAAGAGTTCGCACAGTGATCTCCTTCTTCAAGATCTAGAAGAAGAGATCTAGATCTAAGGATGAGGAGCAAGATTTGCAAGATGCTAGCACACCGATGATCTTGATACTCTGATCAGGCAGCTTCATATGGATACCAATAGAAATCGAGCGCATGCGCAGCTATGATCAGAACCCGAGATATCCGCATGATCCGAGGTATGGAGATCTGATCTCCATTTGATTTTTCTAACGATTTATTTTTTTATTTCAGATTTTAGATTGTGGTTTCATGTTTATATCAAAATTTTTGCTATAGTTTTAAGATCTGATCTGATATATAAATAAATAAAAATTATTTTAATTTATTTATTTTCATTGCATAGATGTTTAAAAAATTTTAAACTACACATACAAAACTGTTGTGGTTTTCTAACAGTAGTATCAGAGCATAGGTTCTGATACGAATATAAAATCCCCTCAAATCTGATATTTGATTTGTAGAAATCAGATCTGCAGGTTAGTTAGATGATCACATCATTCTGAAATAAGGTTGCCCTGCATAATTTTTGTTATGCTGAACGGTTGTCCTAGAATAATATAGAACATTGATTAAAGTTAGATCTGATTTTTATACTGTGGGAAATTCAGTGCAGGGATAAAATGATAATTTTAAAACTTTTTCAAAATTATGATTTTATAGTAGAAAAATATTAATTAATCTAATTAATTAATATAAATTTATCCTATACTAAGATCTAAATATGATATATAGCATGCATGCATTTAAATTTAAAATTTAAATTTGAACAATAAACACCTTATTGTAATGTGTTCAGAACACAATACCTTTGTGCGGGTAGTAGATCGCCACAATCTGATCACCATCAGTAGAGTCTGATCGTCGCGACACAGCCACACAGTGTGTTTGATTTCTGTGGATCGTCCACACGAAGCTCCCGATTTGATCGACTCCTCACGAGTGCTAGCTCGTTGTAGAGCCCTTTTGACGGTCGATGCTGATCGAACTCCTTCGATCGATATCTGTTGATTCTTTGGATGCTCCAGATCATCAACAGACATGCTTGAGAGGATGTTGAAGATCTCTCAAGATTTTATGGGCTCACGACACTCATAGCTCACTTTCTCACTTTTCGAACCCCAGGCTAAAACTCTAGGAAACTCACCAAAACCTTGCACCCACTTTTCTTTTTTTTCTTTCTTTTTCTCTTGGAAGGATATGGACTTCCTTCTCACGCACAAGACTTCTCATGCCCAAAAATTTTTCTCCAAAAATCTTCTTCTTGCATGCCCCTCTCTTCTCCTCCTTTTATAACAATGTCAAAAGTCTTATCCAAAAGAAAGGATAAAGATAAGTAATTGCACATTTGAATTCAAATGGACACCAACTCATCCCTTATCCACTAAAGGTATGAGGCGTGGCTTAAATTATGCATGGAGTGATTTCATGAGAAATCTTTTCTCATGTAATAAATGAGGCGTAAAAAAAGGATAAAGTGCAAAGATTGATTGCCCATTCAAATTCAAACTTTATTTTGAATTTGAATGGCCAACCAATCATCCTTATCCATTCATTTGGCACATTAAAGTGGGGCATGGAGAGGGCTTGGCATGAGGAAATAATTCATGAGAAGTTCCTTCTCATGAATTCAAATGGGTCCAATGGAAGTAAGGTGGCGCATGGAGATTGGGTCAAGGTGGTTTAATTATTAAACCAACCTAATTGAACCAAATAAGTTAGGTCCAATTAGACTAATTTAAACTCAACTAAATTAGACTTAATTAGGCTCAATAAAATCTAATCAAATCAGGAATTGATTAAGCCCAACCCCTGATCAAATCAGGGACCAAACCATCTCGACGATTAGGTCAACTCTTAACCTAATCAGGTCAAACCCAACTGAATCCAATTCAATTGGACTTGGTCCAAAAATAATTACTCAATCAAATTGAGTTAATTAGCGATCAAATCACTAATTAAATCTCTCATAAATATTGAGTCCAAATCCAATAGGTAATCGGGTATCAGAATTCATCGATATGTAACCCTGATCGAAGAGTCCCAAACTAGTGGGACTCTTGACCCCGGTACCCAAAATGTGTGGGACTCATGATCAGAGAATCTTGATTCTCGATCATAGGACTCATAGTCCACGAGCATTAGGACTCTTCATCAGCCATCAGATCAGATAGGAACCTCTAATGTGTGTGACCCCGCAGGTTCGAACCTAAGCCGGTAGCACAGGAACCAATTCCTGTACTAATCGAAGTGACCATCTAGCAATGGTACCCGATGACTAGATAGGTCGAATGGTCGCAATCGCAACACTCAGAACCTATGTGAATATGGTTACTGTATAATTCATCCTTTTGACCTCTGTGTTTAGGATGACTCAGGGTTAAACTGTCAACCCTGATTAAATCATCCAAATCGTGCTCAACTCAAACAGTCTTGTGACTCCTCACAAAGACTACCCTGGCCAAGATTTTACTAAATTGAAACATGACTATACACAGCTCCTAAACTGGAGTGGTCAATCCCATCTTGACACACGCACCGACAAGTCAAGTACTTGACTACATCCGGTAGCCTTCCGTCACTGAATTAAAAATTCAGGTAGTCCAGTGCCTAAGTATAGTGAGTTGCTTGCAAGTCACCGTGGCGGTCTTAGGTCGGAGAATATTTATACCCATATTTCATCGGAGCAAATCTTGACAGTAGAAATAGCTCTGGAGTCGGTCACGTTCAGTGCAGATGTACCCTTACATCTCACCTGTATACCATACCAGTGTCTCCACACTCATTGGTTAAGAGGACAACCAACCTATATGGCACATAACGACCTATGCTTGATAAACGTTGTCGTCCTTGGTAACAACGTATCATTTGGTCACGAACAGATTTAAGGACTAAACGACAAATCCTCCTTTGTCGAGTCTAAATAGTCCTAAGGACTTCACCACAATATAGGAGTTCATTAGAAGATAAAATATTTTGTGATGAAAAATATCAAAATAATTTTTATTAATTCATTATTCATGTACAAATACAAAAATGAGCACAACCATCAACAGACTGATGATTGGCTTTGGGACACTATTTCCAACAATCTCTCACTTGGCCTAAAGCCAATCGGTGCAGTATCTAATACCCATCTTCGACTTATAGTTGTCGAACTCCTTCACCGCAATGGCTTTAGTGAATGGGTCAGTCAGGTTCTCCTTTCCGTCGATCTTCTGAAGATCGACATCACCTCGATCCATAATTTTTCGGATGAGATGGTAGCGGCACAGAATATGCTTCGTCTGCTGGTGTGCCTTTGGTTCCTTCGCCTGAGCAATGGCTCCAAAGCTGTCACAGTAAAGCAGAACTGGACCAACAATGGAGGGTGCTACTTCGAGCTCGGTGATGAATTTTCTCAGCCACACCGCTTCTTTGGCAGCATCTGATGCGGCGATATACTCCTCTCGCAAACTGAATCAGTCACTGTGTGCTGCTTGGAACTTTTTCAGCAGATAGCCCCACCATTAAAGATAAAAATAATCCCGACACACTTTTGCTGTCATCATGATCAGACTGAAAACTAGAATCTGTAAACCCTATAAGTCTCAAGTCTGATTCATCATAAAAAAGCCACTGGTCCTTAGTATTTCTTAAATACTTTAGGATGGTTTTAACAACCTTCCAGTGATTCTCTCCTAGATCAGATTGGTATCTACTCACTATCCCTAGTGAGTATGCCACATCTGATCGTGTACCTGTCATGACGTACATGATAGATCCTACTATCGAAGCATATGGAATCCTACCCATACGCTCTCTCTCTTGAGGTGTTGTCGGACAATCCCTCTTCGAGAGAGAAATTCCATGGCCTATCGGAAGATAGCCTTTCTTGGAATTCTCCATGCTGAACCTCTTCAGCATAGTATCAATGTACGTGGACTGAGATAAACCAAGCAACCTTTTAGATCTATCCCTATAGATCCTCATCCCTAGGATGTAGGAAGCTTCTCCCAGATCCTTCATGGAGAACTGTGACGACAGCTAAATATTTATTCCCTGTAATGCAGGGACATCATTCCCGATTAAGAGAATGTCATCCACATACAATACAAGAAATACTACTACTAGACCATTAGCCCACTTATAAATGCATGGCTCTTCTCTGTTCTTAACGAAGCCATACGTCTTGATCGTCTTATCAAAACGTATGTTTCAACTCCGTGATGCCTGCTTAAGTCCATAAATGGACCTCTGTAGCCTGCACACCTTAGACTAATTTGTGGATGTGAATCCTTCAGGTCGTATCATATACACCTCTTCATCCAGCTCTCCGTTTAGGAAAGCTGTCTTCATACCCATCTGCCAGATTTCATAGTCCAGATGGGCAGCTATCGCAAGCATAATCCGAATGGATTTGAGCATTGCCACAGGAGAAAATGTCTCGTCATAGTCTATACCATAACGTTGACGATATCCCTTGGCAACCACATGGGCTTTATAGGTTTCCACCTTTCCGTTTGCGCCTCTCTTCCTTTTGAAGACCCACTTACACCTATGGGTTTTACTCCTTCGGTGGGTCAACCAATGTCCACACATCGTTGACCTTCATGGACTCCATTTCGGATTTCATGGACCTCCAGCCATTTCTCAGAGTCGGGTCTCTGCATTGCATCCATGTAGGTGATCGGATCCTCATCATTTTCATCAAGTTTGATAGGATCGCCATCCCAGATCAAGAAACTATAGTATCTGTCCGGTTGACGTGGTACTCTACCAGATCGCCTTAAGGGTGCTTGAACAATGGGCTTCGGATCTGATCTAACCAAATCTGATTCAGGTTCAGCAACTTGTGTCGATTTTTTCATCTGCTGAACTTCGTCAAGTTCGATCTTAGAGGCAACAGTCCCTTCACCAAGGAACTTCTTTTCCAAAAAGATTGCCTTAAGGCTGACAAACACTTTTTGCTCATCAGTTAGGTAGAAGTAATACCCTTTGATCTCATTTGGGTACCCTATAAAATTATACTTGTCAGACCTAGGTCCAAGCTTGTCTGTAATTAAACGTTTAACATAAGCCGGACACCCCCAAACCCTAAGGTGCGAGAGTACTGGCTTACGTCCTATCCATATCTCATATGGCATTTTGGTTACAGACTTAATCGAAACTCTATTTAGAAGGTAACAAGCTGATTCGAGCGCATATCCCCAGAGGGAGATCGGTAGACCAGCAAATCCCATCATGGATCGAACCATGTCCAACAAAGTCCGATTCCTCCTTTCAGATACACCATTATGTTGTGGTGTTCCAGGAGGAGTCCACTGAGAGAGAATCCCATTCTCCCCAAGATATGTCAGAAAATTATTGGAAAGGTATTCACCTCCTCAATCAGATCGAAGAGTTTTAATACACTTTTCAGTTTGTTTTTCTACCTCATTTCGAAATAGTTTGAACATTTCAAACGACTCTGATTTATGCTTCATTAAATAGACATACCCATACCTCAATAGGTCATCTGTGAAGGTTATGAAGTAGAAATATCCACCTCTTGCATTTGAGCTCATGGATCCACATACATCAGAATGTACCAAACCCAAGAGTTCACTGGCTCGCTCACCTTTTCCAGTAAAAGGCGATTTGGTCATTTTACCAAGAAGACAGGACTCACAGGTTGGAAGTGATTCACAATCACCTACTTCAAGAATTCTTCTTGAGCCAACCTGTTTATCCTGTTCTTATTGATATGACCTAGCCTACAGTGCCAAAGGTAGACTTCTGACACATTATCTATTCTAGGACATTTATCAGAGGTTTGAACCACATTAACAGGTTGTGATAGAAAGTAAATTCCATTATTAAGTTGTCCAACAAATATTGTAACACCATTCAAAATGATATTGCAAATGTTTTCTTTTATTAAAAATTGATAACCGTTCATGGCCAAAAGGCCTATAGAAATAATATTTAATAAAAAGCTTGGACAATAGTGATATTCACTCAGAATTATATTTCGAGAATTGATTACAAGGTTCATGATTCCTAATGCTAGAACTGAAACTTTGCTTCCATCTCCAACGTTCAGGAATCTATTGCCTTCATCAAATCTCCTATTGACCTACAGACCCTGCATCGAATTGCAAATATGATAAGGGCTTCCGTATCCAATACCTAGGCAGTAGTATCACAAATGAAAAAGTTGCAAGGTGTTATCATAAAAGTACCTTGCTTCTTCTTCGGCCTGTTCGGGTCCAGGGAGGCAATGTATAGAGGACAGTTCCTCTTCCAGTGCCCCTGCTTCTTGCAAAAGAAGCACTCCGCCTGGCTCTGGTCAGGCTTGTGCTTCTTGGTCTGACCCTGTACAGATGTCTCAGCATGCAGTTGCACCTTCTTATTCTTCTTCTTCTTGTTCTTCTTCTTCCTTTCTTAAAGGGTCGACGACCAGAAGAAGACCCTCCCACAACATTCACCGACTCCTTATGGAGCTGGTGATCCTTCTCAAAGTTCTACAGCAATCTCAACAAGCCGTGGTAGTTCACTGCAGGCTTTGTCATCCAAAATGAGTAAGGAAGGGGAGGAAGGACTTGGGCAATGAATTAAAGATCGCATCTTTACCGAGCTGCTCGTGCAGGGGAAAGCCCAGTTTACTTAGGCACTCAATCATTTCGATCATGTACAGTACATGATCAGTGACTGAGGCTCCATCCCTCATCCGAGCATTGAAAATGGCAAA
>NC_025995.2:24609432-24658405 GCF_000442705.2 Elaeis guineensis
ACCAAATCTGATTCAGGTTCAGCAACTTGTGTCGATTTTTCATCTGCTGAACTTCGTCAAGTTCGATCTTAGAGGCAACATCCCTTCACCAAGGAACTTCTTTTCCAAAAAGATTGCCTTAAGGCTGACAAACACTTTTTGCTCATCAGTTAGGTAGAAGTAATACCCTTTGATCTCATTTGGGTACCCTATAAAATTATACTTGTCAGACCTAGGTCCAAGCTGTCTGTAATTAAACGTTTAACATAAGCCGGACACCCCAAACCCTAAGGTGCGAGAGTACTGGCTTACGTCCTATCCATATCTCATATGGCATTTTGGTTACAGACTTACTCGAAACTCTATTTAGAAGGTAACAAGCCGATTCGAGCGCATATCCCAGAGGGAGATCGAGACCAGCAAACCCATCATGGATCGAACCATGTCCAACAAGGTCCGATTCCTCCTTTCAGATACACCATTATGTTGTGGTGTTCCAGGAGGAGTCCACTGAGAGAGAATCCCATTCTCCCCAAGATATGTCAGAAAATCATTGGAAAGGTATTCACCTCCTCGATCAGATCGAAGAGTTTTAATACACTTTTCAGTTTATTTTTTCTACCTCATTTCGAAAGTTTGAACATTTCAAACGACTCCGATTTGCTTCATTAAATAGACATACCCATACCTCGATAGGTCATCTGTGAAGGTTATGAAGTAGAAATATCCACCTCTTGCACTTGAGCTCATGGGTCCACATACATCAGAATGTACCAAACCCAAGAGTTCACTGGCTCGCTCACCTTTTCCAGTAAAAGGCGATTTGGTCATTTTACCAAGAAGACAGGACTCACAGGTTGGAAGTGATTCACAATCACCTACTTCAAGAATTCCTTCTTGAGCCAACCTGTTTATCCTGTTCTTATTGATATGACCTAGCCTACAGTGCCAAAGGTAGACTTCTGACACATTATCTATTCTAGGACATTTACAGAGGTTTGAACCACATTAACAGGTTGTGATAGAAAGTAAATTCCATTATTAAGTTGTCCAACAAATATTGTAACACCATTCAAAATGATATTGCAAACGTTTTCTTTTATTAAAAATTGATAACCGTTCATGGCCAAAAGGCCTACAGAAATAATATTTAATAAAAAGCTTGGACAATAGTGATATTCACTCAGAATTATATTTCGAGAATTGATTACAAGGTTCATGATTCCTAATGCTAGAACTGAAACTTTGCTTCCATCTCCAACGTTCAGGAATCTATTGCCTTCATCAAATCTCCTATTGACCTACAGACCCTGCATCGAATTGCAAATATGATAAGGGCTTCCGGTATCCAATACCTAGGCAGTAGTATCACAAATGAAAAAGTTGCAAGGTGTTATCATAAAAGTACCTTGCTTCTTCTTCGGCCTGTTCGGGTCCAGGGAGGCAATGTATAGAGGACAGTTCCTCTTCCAGTGCCCCTGCTTCTTGCAAAAGAAGCACTCCGCCTGGCTCTGGTCAGGCTTGTGCTTCTTGGTCTGACCCTGTACAGATGTCTCAGCATGCAGTTGCACCTTCTTATTCTTCTTCTTCTTGTTCTTCTTCTTTCCTTTCTTAAAGGGTCGACGACCAGAAGAAGACCCTCCCACAACATTCACCGACTCCTTATGGAGCTGGTGATCCTTCTCAAAGTTCTACAGCAATCTCAACAAGCCGTGGTAGTTCACTGCAGGCTTTGTCATCCAAAAATGAGTAAGGAAGGGGAGGAAGGACTTGGCAATGAATTAAAGATCGCATCTTTACCGAGCTGCTCGTGCAGGGGAAAGCCCAGTTTACTTAGGCACTCAATCATTTCGATCATGTACAGTACATGATCAGTGACTGAGGCTCCATCCCTCATCCGAGCATTGAAAATGGCAAACTAGTTTTGTGCCTTTCAATATTTCAGGCGTGCCAAAAGAGTCGTTCAACATTTGAAGCATCTCCTATGGTTGGGCATTCTCGAACCTGCAGCTGAACTCATCATTCATTGCCGCCAGCATAATGCACCGAACGGTGGTGCGATCATTGAGCCACTTCTGGTAAGTATCTCAGACCATTCCTCGAGCGTTCGGGACTGGCTCCTCAGGTGCAGGATCCGTTACTACATAAAGGATCCGTTCATGCTCAAGGACAATTTTTAATTTTCGATACCAGCTATCGAAATTAGGTCCCATGAGCTTGTCATTATCTAATAATGACCGGAGCGACAGGGTAGTGGTCATAGCTGCATAAAGAAAAACTAGACCTCAATTACTACATAAATTATTAATACAAAAGATTTGGACTTTAGTCTAAAGTTTCTCCCAGTATTTTTATGAATTGGTAGCCTCAACCTCTAATTTGAGGAATTACTTGAATTCTTTAATGGGTACTAGAATCCACACAGACTACACACGAGCCCAACTTTGGTTGGTAATCCATGTGCATCTATGGGTAGGTTCATAACTAGTTGTTTCTCTAAACAACTTCTAGTAATTGATTTTGCCCCAGAACCTAATCAGTAGGCTTTGGCCTCTACTGAAAAGATCTAGTTAGGTCCAACCATTAACATGATTTGATTTGATGAATCGGACCAATAAATGATAAGGCCGACTTTGGCCGGCCAACCTGATCACCATCAGAAAGACTCAAACCAAATTATCATATTATGAATGATAATTCCATTAGTCAATAAGCACCAGGCCTTTGGGCCTCCAATGATTATTAAACTAATAGACTCATTATCACTCACTTAATGGAAGGCTATGACTTAGTTATCAATATAACTTAATCATTCTTAGGGACTTAATAATTTTTGAGGATTTTATTAAAAGATAGATGAGAAGAAAATATCCAGCCAATTTCAATCCTTCCACTGACTTCACCAAGTCAGATTAAAAAAAGATTTAATTAAAGCTGGCATTAGGAGCACCTAAATCAGTCAAACTGATTTACCTAATGACATGGGTGAGCCCTAATCACCAAGTGATCAAATCAAAACCTAATTCACCAGGTTGGCCAGGTAAGTGAGATCAGTGGTGGGGATAAGTCATTAACTCGTCAGAGATCGAATCACTGCGAGTAGCTCCCGCTTAAAAACCACTGGTCAAAATGCCAAACTTACCTTAGACACCAACCGGTTCATTAGTTTTAATTTGATCAACTTATTAAATAGGGTTCTACCGTGTAGCCATGAATTAAGTCCATCTTGGTCTAGTTAAAGACATGACCCATTCAACTACAACTATTGGAGTTGAGTCTAGAGTATCCTTGACCTAATCTAATTCAACTTTTGATTAGATTTGATCAATTACTCTAATTTAGTCCATTTCTTTAAGCTAACCTTAGGTCTAACCCAATTATGGACCTAATCCATCTAACCCATTGACCCACTTAGTTTATGCAATTGTCTTAGGTCTTAATTCATAATTCTAGACCTACTAGACAACACTTAATTCTTTTAATTAAGTATTTGGACTGATGGGTCAGGGTTTGGCATTTTGAAAATAATTTTTAAATTTGAAAGGTTTTATTTTTTGTTCACCAAGTATGTTGACTCATTTCACAAATAGATCAGCACATTTCATAAATAGCAATCCTATTCTAATTACATAACAGAAAATAACTCAATCAAAATAAATCATGAATATTCCTTTAGATCTAATCTAACACATTCATGATAAATTTTATAATTGAACTTTTACAATCAATTTCTTTCGCTGCTTCATCTGCATGGGATATAATTACAGCGGCACCCCTACCATCATAGGAGACCCATCGAATGGAAGGAGAGGGCTTTTAAACCCTGCTTTTCTCCTATGATCGAACGGCCATGGCAACCAACCCAATTCGATTACTTGCTACTTGGATCAAGTATATCTAAATATATCAATTTTAAAATTTAAATTTCAAATTTCAAATTTTAAATTTCAAATTTTAAATTTTAAATTTCAAATTTCAAATAAATTTCAAATTTCAAAATTTTGAATTTCAAATTTTGAATTTCAAATTTCAAATTTTAAAATTTTGAATTTCAAATTTAAAATTTCAACCAAATTTTAAATTTCAAATTTCAAATTTTGAATTTCAAATTTTTAAATTTTGAATTTCAAATTTCAAATTTTAAAATTCAAAATTTAAATTTTAAATTTCAAATTTTTGAATTTTGAATTTGAACAACAACTTTCAAAATTTAAATTTTAAATTTTGAATTTTAAATTTCAAATTTAAACTTTTAGATTACAACTTAATCTATGCATGCAAATATATATATCATATCTAAGAACCCGCTCTGATACCATTGTGGAAAATTCAGTGCAGGGGTAAAATTGTAATTTTAAAATTTTTTCAAAATTATAATTTTACAGTGGAAAAATATTAATTAATCTAATTAATTAATATGAATTTACCCTACACTAGGATCTAAATATGATATATAGCATGCATGCATTTAAATTTGAAATTCGAATTTGAACAATAAATACTTTATTATAATGTGTTCAGAACATAATACCTTTGTACGGATAGTACATTGCCACAATCTGATCACCATCAGAAGAGTCTGATTATTGTGATACAGCTACACAGTATGTCTGGTCTCTACAGATCATCCACACGAAGCTTCCGATTTGATCGACTCCTCACGAGTGCTAGCTCGTTGTAGAGCCCTTTTGACAGTCGATGCTGATCGAACTCCTTCGATCGATGTCTGTCGATTCTTTGAATACTCCAGATCATCAACAGACATGCTTGAGAGGATGTTGAAGATCTCTCTAAAATTTTGTGGGCTCACGACACTCATAGCTCACTTTCTCACTTCTCGAACCCCAGGCTAAAACTCTAGGAAACTCACCGGAAACCTTGCACCCACTTTTCTTTCTTTTCTTTCTTTTTCTCTTGGAAGGATATGGACTTCCTTCTCATGCACAAGACTTCTCATGTCCCAAAATTTTTCTTCAAAAATCTTCTTCTTGCACGCCCCACTCTTCTCCTCCTTTTATAACAATGTCAAAAGTCTTATCCAAAAGAAAGGATAAAGATGAGTAATTGCACATTTGAATTCAAATCAAATTTTGAATTCAAATGGACACCAACTCATCCCTTATCCACTAAAGGCGTGAGGTGTGGCTTAAATTGTGCATGGAGTGATTTCATGAGAAACCTTTTCTCATGTAATAAATGGGGCGTAAAAAAAAAGATAAGGTGCAAAGATTGATTGCCCAATCAAATTCAAACTTTATTTTGAATTTGAATGGCCAACCAATCATCCTTATCCATTCATTTGGCACATTAAAGTGGGGCATGGAGAGGGCTTGGCATGAGGAAATAAATCATGAGAAGTTCCTTCTCATGAATTCAAATGGGTGCAATGGAAGTGAGGTGGCGTATGAAATTGGGTCAAGATGGTTTAATTATTTAAACCAACCTAATTGAACTAAATAAGTTAGGTCCAATTAGACTAATTTAAATCCAACTAAATTAGGCTTAATTAGCCTCAATAAAATCTTAATCAAATCAAGAATTGATTAAGCCCAACCCCTGATCAAATCAGGGACCAAACCATCTCGACGATTAGGTCAACTCTTAACCTAATCGGGTTAAACCCAACTGAATCCAATTTAATTGGACTTGATCTAAAAATAATTACTCAATCAAATTGAGTTAATTAGTGATCAAATCACTAATTAAACCTCTCATAAATATTGAGTCCAAATCTGATGGGTAATCGGGCATCAGAATTCATCGATATGTAATCCTGATCGAAGAGTCCCAAACTAGTGGGACTCTTGACCCCGGTACCCAAAATGTGTGGGACTCATGATCAGAGAATCTTGATTCTCGATCATAGGACTCATAGTCCATGAGCATTAGGACTCTTCATCAGCCATCAGATCAGATAGGAACCTCTAATGTGTGTGACCCCGCAGGTTCAAACCTAAGCCGGTAGCACAGGAACCAATTCCTGTACTAATCAAAGTGACCATCTAGCAATGGTACCCGATGATCGGATAGGTCGAATGGTCCAATCGCAACACTCAGAACCTACGTGAATATGGTTACTGTATAATTCATCCTTTTGACCTCTGTGTTTAGGAAGACTCAGGGTTAAACTGTCAACCCTGATTAGATCATCCGAATCGTGCTCAACTCAAACAGTCCTGTGACTCCTCATAAAGACTACCCTGGCCAAGGTTTTGCTAAATTGAAACACGATTGTATACAGCTCCTAAACTGGAGTGGTCAATCCCATCTTGACACACGCACCGATAAGTCAAGTACTTGACTACACCTAGCAGCCTTCCGTCACTGAATTAGAAATTCAGGTAGTCCAGTGCCTAAGTATAGTGAGTTGCTTGTAAGTCACCATGGCGGTCTCAGGTCGGAGGATATTTATACCTATATTTCATCGGAGCAAATCTTGATAGCAGAAATAGCTCCGAAATCGGTCACGTTCAGTGCAGATGTACCCTTACATTTCACCTGTATGCCATACCAGTGTCTCCACACTCATTGGTTAAGAAGACAACCAACCTATATGGCACACAACGACCTATGCTTGATAAACGTTGTCATCCTTGGTAACAACGTATCATTTGGTCACGAACAGATTTAAGGACTAAATGATAAATCCTCCTTTGTTGAGTCTAAATAGTCCTAAGGACTTCACCACAACATAGGAGTTCATTAGAAGATGAAATATTTTGTAATGAAAAATGCTAAAATAATTTTTATTAATTCATAATTTATGTATAAATACAAAAATGAGTACAACCATCAACAGACTGACGATTGACTTTGGGACACTATTCCCAACATATACATGCAGTAATATGATTGCAGAATTATTTTGGATCTAAAATCATTTCAAATCTGAAATAAATCATGAGTTATTCAGATTTAAAATTAATTTTAGATATGAAAATTTTAATTAGGGTATAATTTGGATCTAGTATGGTTGCTGAAATTTTTCTTACATGCATAGATTCAAAGTTATGGTTCATATTTTTGACATGTGAAAGATATTTTGATCTAATTTTTAATTGATTACATATGTGATATGTTAGATTAAATTCTTAGTATCTTAGTAATCAAATTGGGATAGTCACCATGCCCATCCGATCATAAGATGATGAAGGGATTGAAATCTTTTTCTTGCCCATTCGATGGGTTCTCTCTTATGATGTGTAAGGGTGCCGACTGTGATATTTTTCATAAAGATGAATAGCGAATAAAAATTATATATGATACATGTTTTAATTTAATTCAGATTATGCATTTTTTTTATGTATTTTAGATCGATTAATATTATATGTGATATATTCTTTTGACATACGATCTAAAACTTAATTTCTGCAAAATTCTAGATCCAAAATTTTAAGCTTTGTTTGCATGAGAGCATGAAACTGTGACTGATATGCCTGTAGAATCGACTCAATTCTCGATTGAGTCGATTCGGATTGTTAAGGTGAGTTGACCCATTTTTGTTGGAGTCAACTCAAGACCCTGGTAGGTCAGCTCATTTGCAGATGAGCTGACTCAATTGTGCAGGCTAGATCTACAGGTTTATGTTTGTCTCAGTGTGTGTCAACTCACTGTGACAAGTCGATTCATGTGCCAGAGTGAATTGACTTGATTCTGCAAATAGCGATATTGTATGAGATACAACATAAGTGGTTTAGATTAGAAAATATTTTGAGATCTAAACTCAAACCCATGTACATAATATATTTAATTAAGAATTAAGATTTAAATTATAAGATCTAAAATTATGAATTTAAGATCTAAATTTCATAAAATATGAACTTTTGGGTATGGGTTGAACAAATTAGGTTTAGAGACCAAACTATAACTAGGGTCATTGATTAGATCAGGTTAAAATTCTTTTCGATTTTGAGTAGTTAATCGAACCTAATCAAGAGTTGGTTAGGATTAGGTCAAAGGGGCTCAAAATTAAATTTAATTGTAGTTGGTCAAATTGATTTTCATGTGATGTGAATTGATTAAGTCAAGATCGAATTTGACTCAACGGTTCGAGCCTGGGTCTATAGGTTAACCTAATTAATTTTAATCAACCAATTTGGTATCTAAGGCAAGTATTAGATGGTGGTTATTTAATTAGTTCCATTGTCTGACCTGGTCAATTCGTTGGTGTCTAAGCAAAGAAATGGAGAGACCCCCACTCATCTTTACTTATCTGACCATCTTGGGAGATTATGTTTTGTATTAGGTTACTTATTGATCCGAGTTCACCCATGCCGACTAGGTTGGTCAAACATGTAATGTGCTGACCCAAACCATATTAGTCATTACATCAGATGTATGTGACTAATTAGAAGAGACCTGAACCTATATCTCCTCACTAAATATTAAGTCTACTGGTCTTCCATCATTGTAGAGATGTAGATACCTTTTCCGACGTTGATCATTCTCGACTGGTTATAATAGTTTGGTTGCATCAAGAAGGCACAACCACTCTATTGGTATTAGATGCCCAAGGTAAAGATGGGGTTGGGCCCAATAACTATTAGGTGAGGGACTCAATGACGGCTTTGCACTCGCTGGTGAACGGTGGGTCGGACTTAACTAAGGAATGTGCCAATAACTATTAGGTGAAGCCATAGGACTTAGAGATCAATCGCTGCAATATACTTAGAGAAGTATTTGGACAAAGAGTTATCCATGTATTGATATACGTGTCATCAATAACTGTTAGATGAGGTACTGTATATCGATGGGACCGCAGCATCCACTAGAACCATTTATCGCATTAGAATTTTTGTTTCTCCACTCGAGGAGTGTGAGAGACTCAAAAAAATTAATGGGAGCTTTTTTTTGTTTGTTTTTAAAGTTTCTAGAATAAACTATTACAAGTACAATCATCTAATTAAATTTTTACTCTCTATGATCAATTCTTCAGCTTCCAACACTCTAGCTCGAATCCTAGATATCAACCACTTAACCGAAATCAATTACATATTTTGGATCAAAAATCTAAGAATAGTTCTTAACTTTTGAAAATTAAATCATGGTTCTTGATCGGATTAACCTAATATCATTAGCTCGTCCAATCCATAGTCAACAAGCTATACTTGACAAATGGTTGGACATTGGCAATTAGGTTAGATGTTATAAATTGGACTTCATAGTTGATGAAATCCAATGTATGCATAAGGATATGTAGACTACCAATGACATACTGATTCATCTACAATAGTTGTTAGATGATCAGAGTTGCACAGTACATGAGATACATGATGGGCAGTTTGTCCATGATTGATGATCAAGGATGTTGAAGAGCTTAAAAAGCTTGACATGATCATGCATAAGAAATTGCTAATAGATTTGATCCAACAATTTCTGATTCATACGGATAGTTTGTAAAACTATTATATGAATAAATATTATAGCACCTTATTTGAATTAGCTGATATGCTGGTAACTAAGGGATCTTGAAAAATTTAGAGGTACATACCTGAAGAATCTAAAGAATATTTACATGCCTTTGAAAGGTACGTCGAATTACTCAAAATTGATCCTACAATTTTTTTTTCATTAAACTTTAGTGCATATTGCGTACTTTAATATAAGATCTAAGAAAGAAAGAGGACTGAGCGAAGGTGAAGTGACTCTTTTGAGTCGACAATGATGCAAAAATTTCACTAGGCCATGAGCACCTAATCTCGGTGATTACTGTTTGAATTTAATTTTTATCATTTGCATGGTGATGCATTTGTAAAAAATTATTTAAGTAAACAGTGAATGTTATTGGGTCTGAGAAATCCAGAATCAAATAATCTAAAGTACACAGATAGTTTTTTTGGCTAGATCATATATGAAAAATAATTTACTGACTGGAGAACATGGGCCTTTGGGCTCATTGATTGTTAAGTCATATCTAGTTTGTGAATCATCTCTTTGAGGATTAATGACCAAGCTGTCTTTTATAGGTTAAAGGAATATGACCACTGAGATACTTATCCTAGTACACATATGTTGTGTATGGCCCATTTGATAAGCCAGAATAGGAAGTTATCACTACTTCATCATCTTTACTGATGAGTAGTCATGGTATAGATATATGTATATGAGATACAAATCTGAAACACTTTGAAAAGTTCAAAGAATTCAGATATGAAGTAGAAAAGATAAATCAAAAAATTTTTAAAGGTACTTCGATTAGATCGAGGATGCAATACCAAATAAAAAATTTATCTATTATCTAAAGAGAATGGCATAGTTTCATGATGGAATTCTCCTTGTACACCTCAGCTCAATGGTGTATCTGTGAGGAGTGATAGTACTATATGAGATATGGTCCAGTCCATCATAAATATCATTAGTTCAATTATTGTTTCTTTAGGAATAAGATTTAATTTTTAAAATTTAACTTAGATTTTCTCTAAAATTGGTTTCACCACACCATATGAGATATGAAATGGTGAACAAGTTAGAGAAAAGGTCTGTGAAGAGCTCCTTTATAAGGTATCCTAAAAGCTATTTGAAATATCACTTTCTCTTCCCAGTGGTTCACAATGTGATTGTGAGCAATCATACTATTTTCTTAGAAACAGTGAGAGGATGAACTCAAAGAAAAATCTCTAAAGAACAATGAGTCACAAGATCTGTACAATCTATTTAAGATGAGCCAGTATATGTATTACTTCCTCTACCTCATAGATCTAATAGGATCTTTCATCCTTTAAAAAGATACTTGGTATTCTTATAAAGGATTCAGAGAAAGTGTTTCTCGAGGGAGATTGGGAACATAGAGATAATCCCAAAAATCTACAATGATGTGATATGAGGAATCATGTAGTTACATGAAGGTTAGTGGGAGAGTCCCATACTAACATCGGTTATGATGTGGTTACATACAGAATTTTCTTTTCAAAGACTTAGGTCGAACATTCTGAAAATAAAAGGTCTATAGAGATAGATCCTAAAAAGATATTTAGTTTTCACAGACAAGTACATAGAAGAGGTGCTAAAAGGGTTTAGCATTGAAACCTCCAAAAGAAATCTGTTATCCTCTTGGGTATAGGTGTATGCCATGCTATGTACTTGACTTGGTATATCTTATTGTGAAAGTCATAGGCAAATATTAGTCGAATCTAGGCTATGAGCATTGGATTGCTATGAAAATATCCCTAAGTACTTGAGAAGCACTAAGGGATTATTTTTTGCCTTTGAAGAAGGGTTAGAGCTAAGAGTGGGAGGATACACTAATGCTGATGGTAGAATGTCTGCATCAACATGTATTCTTAAGTTATGTTGGTTTCGTATGTTGGAATGGTTTCAAACAATCGACTAATGGAAGCTGAATATGCTGTAGATGTGCAAGATACATTTTGATTCTTATGATAGTTGTAAAACTAAATATCATACCATAAAATACTATGACATTGTACTGTAAAGATAATGGTCCATAGCCCTTGCTAAGGAGCTAAGATCTCACCAGAAGTCCATGCACATAGAGTAGAGATATATGCGATTATCTCAAGTAGAAATACATGGAGGCACAGAGAGTAAACTCTACATAAATATGGTAGGCCCAAGTCACTTAGCCAACTAAACACCGAAGCCTATCTTCAGAAGATGGAGCTTAGGTATATGGCAGATTGGCTTTAGTGTAAGTGGGAGTTTGTTGGATGTGTGTCCTAGAAGCCAATCTTGGATGACACATACTTTTCTTTAAGATATATTTTGTACTTGTTGGGCAGTCTTTATATCCAATTATATCTTATATTTCCATGATTTATCCTAAAAATTAATAAAATAATTTTATATATTCTCAAAGTATTGAGAATTTGAGATATACATCATTAGTGATTAATTTGTAAATACTTCCGATTGAAGGATCGTCATGGAGGACAGTGATTAATCCATTTGAGATCGGTGCATGGATCACCTCTCTTTAGGGCAGATGAGTCTCAAGTCTGTGGTGTAGAGACACTGGGGTGAGAGTGCAGATGGTTGTTAGAGAACAACTTACACTGAGTATGACCAACATGAGAAACCACTTGGATGTCTACTCACTCGTCAGTAATCTTCTCGATGCTACAGTGGTGTGACTGATCTTTTGATTTACAGTGTATTGGTTATTCACAGTGAGGCTACTTAGTTTGACTGCATATTTTTTTAGTCTCGAGCCATATGGGTCCTTGCTGTGTATGTTGGCTATGTAGGTTCAGGTTCACTATTTGGAGTAGGATACACCTAGATGGAATCTATCGATCTTGGTAGAAAAAGAAAAATTCTATGTGATTCGTAAGACTGAGTTCAAAAAATCTTTGACTAGAGTAAGTGTGAATACTGAAAAAAAAATTTCACAAGATTTACAAATGAACTTGAATCGAGTCAATCTAGCATATGACTGACGATAGGTTTGATGAGTTCTCCTTGACCTTCGTCAAGTTGGGACTCACGATAGAGGGATTGTATCACACGATAATTACACCTAAGGATTTATTTTTCTGTTCTACTAGATTTCCACTATATGTTGCTAGATGTCACTGGTAGATCGTGAGAACTCACTAAGATCATTTTCGGATCAACGATCTTTATTGAGGTGAGTTGGAATCATTTCATCCCATCGAAAAGAGTTTCGATGATACTGTGATAGAGATCACGGTATGTCTTACTACCAAATAGAATAGAATCTGAGGGGTCATACACAAAAAGAGTTTGACCTTATCAATGGCTTAGATTATATTCAAATTATCAATCGGATTGATAGTTTAAATTTTAGAAACTACTAATTTGTAAGCGTTACAATTTTGGCAGCTACTAATTGTTAGCGCAGGGACTTAATTACAAATGTTATAATTTTTTTAAGACTTATTAAATTATAAATTAAATTTTAATTAATTTAAATTAGATTTAATTTAATTAATTAAATTAATTTAATATTAATTAGGTTCAATTATTCAAATCAGATTTGGATTTTAGGCTTGATTGGATCAAGGTTGACAGCCTTTTCGAATTTGGTTCGTTCCGAACTCGATTTGAACCTGATTAAGGCCCAACTTGAACCAGAAGAATCATGACTCGGAGAGCCCAAATTCTTTGAGCTCTCTCTCTAGAAATCATGCCAAGAAGGGAAGATGAGCATTGTTTTTCACATTCTTTTCTTCTTGCGTGCGTGAAAGGAGAAAGGGCTCCAATAGTTGGCACCCCACCTTATCTGAAACTCTTTTTCATCCAAATTTTTTTTATTTAAATTTAATTTAAAATAAGATAAAAATATCTCTGATTGAGGTATGGAAGATTAATTTTGTGTGACAAAAAAATTTTGGAGAAGGTGGGATGTGCGCTTATTGTGAAGAGATTTCTTTCTTGCAATGCAACCTTATCTCTACACCTTTCCAATTCTTGATTTAATTTCAACACCTTAGATTAAATCAGATGAGATCTTTTGGGTGTTAAAGGAGAGGGTGTGCGTGAGATAAGAGGGTGGTTGTGCGACAGAAATTGTGTGGGGTGTGAAGAATTTTAGCATGAGAAGAGGAGATGTCCAATATGTTTGCGCCACTTCTTTTCTTTCTTACATCCCAATGCCCTCCTTTCTTCCTTGCATCTTCTATGTTCAGATCTGATAGAGATCAGATCTAAAAAGAGAAAAGAGAGAGAAGAAGAGAAGAAGAAGGATTCTTTTTATCTTCATGGTGATCTGATTCAGATCCCATCGGATCTATGTGAAAGAGTTTACGCGGCGATCTCCTTCTTCAAGATCTAAAAGAAGAGATCTAGATCTAAGGATGAGGAGCGAGATCTGTAAGATGCTAGCACATCGATGATCTCGATACTCTAATCAGACCGCTCCGTGTGGATACCAGTAGAGGCCAGACGCGTGTGCGGCTACGATCAGAATCTGAGACATCCATAGGATCTGAGGTATGGAGATATGATCTCCATTTAATTTTTCTAATAATTTATTTTTTTATTTCAAATTTTATATCATGGTTACATATTCGTATCAAGATTCTTGCTATGATTTTTAGAGCTGATATGATACATAGATAAATTAAAATTATTTTAATTTATTTATTTTCACTGCATAGATGTCTAGAAAAATTTTAAACTATATGTATGAACCTGTAGTGATTTTCTAACATGATCATGGTTCTTGACATTTGGATCATTAATCTAGTGAGTTTAATTTGATAATAGTAGAGGTAAATATTTTTGGATATTGATCACCTATATATTTGTGTAAAAATTATTTTGTGCATTAGTGATTTAGATCCATATATTTTTGATGGTGATATATTATATACTTAATTATTAAGTATATATTTATGACTTGCTCGATGTTATATATTATATATCACTGATCCTATCTTGGATGGATTTTTGATAATCATCTGCATCAAGATATTTTACAAAAGGATATGATCTTGAGTTTCAATACTTAACAAGCTAGTAATTGAATTATGTGACTGAATAAGGGGTTGTGGTGCTCTAAGCTAGCCACTTTATTGTTGCTTTTTTATGGGCTTGAAACATAGTTATAGCAGTTTAAAGTTGAGCACCTGTGGCCCTTTGGACTGAACACTTTTTGAGTGTCCCACCAGAGGCTTGAAATATAATTATGGTAGTTCAGAGTTGAATACATATAGTCCCTTGGACTAGCTATTTTATGAGTACCCCTCGGGCTTGAATCATGACTGTGGTAGTCCACAGGATGAGCCATGCCACTTTTGTTGCCTTATGATGGACATCAAATGTGGCCATCGTAGTCTAGAGCCGAGCATCTTAATATGATTGAATCTAATATATGGTAGTTTGAAATAATTGTATGATATGACATATTGCTCAAAAAGATATATTTGCTATACATATTTTATATATGAGTCATGGTATTTTTGGCATATAATTTATATGAATAACAACCACTATTAGTTTCTCATTATTATTATTATATTGGTGTTGGTGTGTGAAAATTCTTATTGGACTTTAAATCTCACAACCCTTTTTTCCTTTTCTTTTTTTGAGTTACAAGATGCTTGTACTCAGCTAAAGTTTGGATCATGATTTGAAAGGATTGACTAAATAGAATATCAACAATATTAGTTGGATGATCGAGTTTTATAAATTATGTAAGATCTGACATTTGTTAATATGAAATTATTTGTTATGAATTGAGATCGATAATGCTCATGGGATGTTGAGGTTGTAATAAATTTTAAGACCTTGCATATTCTTTAGGGTCTTGCCCTAAGGAGTGTGCAGCCATCACATGCCCAACTTGGGACTGGGTTCGGGGCATGACATAGAGAATCAATAAAAGAAAGGAAAACTTAAGCCCTACTTTTGAAATTCTTCCATCTTCTTTTATTTTTCTTTTGGAGATTCGAGTTAAGTGGATTAAAAAAAATCTTCTTTCAAATTGATATTAGAGCATGGGTCTTCTGTATTTGTGTCAGCCTTATTTCATGGTCCAGACATATGAACAATATAAGCAGATGGAAGAAGAGCAATCTATGCTTCAAGTATATCGAAGGATAAGGGTAGGTGTGGCTGCTAATTATTCCTCGATAGATGACAAGATGATGGGACATCTCACATAACTAGAGAAGAAGATTTTCTAACTTACTGAGATCATCTCTAAAGTGGTGATACCTTTGATCACAAACACCAATAACTCCTATCCAATCCACCATCCAAAAAGAAGGATGAGCGATCTATAGGTGCAAAATCTCTCTCTAACCATTCAATGTTAAAGCCTGAATCGAGATCTTTGGATACGATGAGACTGTTGATGTAGAGAAGCTGGATAATTGGATAAACTGGTTAGAGATTTATTTTACTATTTGTGGATACTCTAGTACCTAGATAGTAGCTTTTGTTCATCTCAAGCTTTTAGCCATGCTCTTACCTAGGGGTGCAAATGCATCGGGTCAGATCGGATCATGAGTGACCCCAATCTGATTTGACTCGATTTTTGGATTGGGTCTAAATATTAGACCCAAATCCAACCCAACAGAAGATCGAGTTGGGTTGGCTCGAATCAATGATCAAATTTTTTGATCCAACGGGTCATTCGGATCAGGTCAGATCCATGTATAATCCTATCCTAATCCATGAAATATGGATTTGATTCGAATCTGAATCTTGATCGATTCGAGTCTGAGTTATAAATAACAAGATCAAAAAGTAGAAGATTTATAAATAAATTAATTTATACTATAAATTTTGATCCTGATGCAGAAAACTATTAGAGCCCCCATGTCCTACACTCTTTATCCAAGAATCCAAAAAGTCTAATCACATTTTTCTTACCATTGCTCTTGATTTGGTTAATCTAAATTCAAAATATTCTAATAAAATTTTAAAAGATAAGGATCTAAAAATCAATAGAACGCATTTTTAAGAACAACATATATTAAAGTAGGCCCTATTAAAATTAACATTCATATAATATAGGAACAAAAAGAGATGAGAGATAGGTTCGGGTCGGGTTGGGTTGGATTGGATCATTTATCTCAAGATCCAAATTAACCCAAAAGTCTCCATGGCTCGAGTCAGATCAAAATTTAGTAAATCCATATCCGATATGAAAAATAGAATGGGTCTAATTTTAGAATTCGACCCGAATCCATGGATCCTTTAAAATGATTCAGATCAGATCTATGCAGATCGCATTGGCTTGGGTCACAAATCAACCCACCCCATTTGCAATCTTACTCTTACCTAGTAGAATTCATACATGAGGAACAACATTATTTCTATTATGATGTGGAGCAAATTCAAGGGTCTAATTAAGATGTAGTTTTATTCACTCAACCATGATGAAGCATAGTGGATCAAGTAGCAATACCTATAGTAAAAGTATCAACAATCCATCTAGGACTACATCATCAAGCTCTACAATCAAGCAATCTCACTTGAAATCTCGATCAACAATCACACAATTTTCATAAAATACATTAAAAGTCTCCATGAGAGCATCCGAAAGGAGTTGAAACTTTTCAAAGTTGAAGGCATTAGGGAAGCTAGAACAAAGACCTTGGGGACTGAGGAGAAGAATCAACCTAAAAAAGGGAAAAAGGATGGTAAGTTCAAGAAAAGTGGTGGAAATCTAGGTAGAGGGGAGTAAAGCGGGAATTATGTCATCATGACTCAAAAAATATATTGCAATCACTTCTACCATTGTGGACACATCAGGAAAAAGTGTCGAAAACTTCACCCTGAATTATAGTTGAAGTAGAAGAAGCTAAAGGATCTGATTCCAAGAAAAAGTAAAGGTAGTTCTCAAAGCTATAGAGGTTAATAAATTACCCAAATTTGAGCAAGCAAACTCCAAATTGAGCTTGTTGGCAAGAAAACTAGGGATAAAAACAAAGGTAGAACTAGAGGCATGGGAGGAACTCTTCAATTTAAAGAACCATATGAAGTAGAGCATCATCAAGGCTATTTTAGATTCTAAGAGCCAGAAGAACCTCACCTATAAAAAATTTGATTCAAAAGCTTGGGTTGCAAACAAATCCTCATCCATATCCTTAACCTCTCAATTGGATTTAGAAGCTAAGGTTGCAAACTAAGCCTCATCCACATCCTTATCTTCTCAATTGGATCTGGAAATATGTTGAGCCAAACCAAGCCTCATCCACATCCTTACCTCTTAGAAAGATGTTGAGTTGATGATCAAGAAATAGTGCATCTTCTTGTTTTCCATATCTGAGAGGTATATTGATGAGGTAATATGTGAAGTAGTTCCTTTGGATGTTTGCCTAGTTATCCTTCGAAGCCCGTACCTTTGAGATTGGGATGCAATCTTTTACATATCCAGAGCAAGTATCATCTCTCAAAAGATGGGTAGGAGTTCATGATCAACATCTCCAAAATATAAGAAAATGTAGACCTTATTATTGCTGCCTAGGCAGAGTGACTTTTTAATGCTTGTTGCATTTTGTGATGATGGCACGGGAAGCCGATGAAAGGCTAAGGTCTTGCCCCTAGCTTCACCAACCAATCAATTGAGATTGAGGAGCCACCATCATCATCATCAACATGGAACGACGACATGGAGAATCCTTACCATGAAGTCTATATATGGAGTAGATCAAATGATTTGCTATGACCCACGAGCAAAGAAGACCAAGGCTAGAAACCACCTTCAAGTAACACCAGATTTTCCAATCATGAGATGGGGAAGCTAGCATTTCCCATCCATCAGTTTTGATTTAGTGGGAGTTAAATCTCTTAAACAGCAGGAGCCCTTATATAGGAAGATCCTTTAGACTCAATGTAGACCCACTTTGACCATATCAGGAATCCGAATTGTGTGCCAAACTTTATGAGGCC
Organism: Elaeis guineensis; assembly: GCF_000442705.2. Lineage (NCBI taxonomy): Eukaryota > Viridiplantae > Streptophyta > Magnoliopsida > Arecales > Arecaceae > Elaeis > Elaeis guineensis. Next base: position 24,627,736 of record NC_025995.2, read on the forward strand.
ACAACTTGGTCATACAAACCCACCTGAGACAATCTTTTTTCCTCAATATTGGATATTATTTTGAGTTTTACAATTTTTGGCTAGCCCCTTGGGGGGTTGAATTGAGCTAAAATTTTATCATTTAAGCTCCAAAATGAGCTAGTCAAATCAAAATATTCCTTTTTGGAGAAAAACTTGATCAGAGATTATTTTTCAATCTATGAAGATTTAGATAGAAAAATAAACTACAAAGTTGATGTACAAATCAAGATTTACCATTTATAGAATATTAATATTTTTATATGATTATTTATATTAGTCATTTTTTAGAGATCTAGATATGTTCAAACCAAGAAGACAAATTTGACTTGAGTTGTACAAGGATGAATGCCATTCTAGAAACAAGGAAGAGAAATTAAAACTGAATTTTATAGGGCAAACCTTGCTATTATCAATAGCGGCTATGCATCTCAATGTATGAGGCATAAAGAATCAATGAAAGAAAATGAGTCTTAAGCCCTACTTTCAAAATTCTTTCTTCTTCTATTTTCTTAAGATATTGAATTATATGAATTGAAGAAAATCTTTTTTCTTCCTAATTAGATCAACAAACCTTAACTGCCTTCTATTTCTTTGGATTTTTGCTATCAATGAATTTGGCCTTGTAGCAGTTCTTAGAACTCCTTCTTGTCATCTCTGAATACCAGATTATTTTGAAATAAAATAGATGAGGAGGTCTCACATGAAGGGGCTGGTGGTTAGCTCAAAAAAGATGTGAAATTGAGATGTAAGAGATCATAGGAATCTTATTCAAAATGTGACCCAATAGCAAGTTTAGTTTGCTTGGCTACCATGTCTAGTTTTTAAGTGACTCCGTGGAGTCCTATAAGAATTGGAAATTAACATGGAAGATGAGCACCACACAGATGAGTCATTATCAGAAAAGCATGGGCTATGAAGATGATTTGGGAGGATCATCAAATTTGATGTGGATCATTCTGGCTACAACAAGTAGGATCGGATAAGATCAAAGAATATGATCCACCACATTGGGAAGTTGAATTATGTGCCAAATTTTATAAGACTATAACTTAGTTATATGATATTTTATTGAGATGATCTTTTTTTTAAAAGAAACATAAATATCTTTTCAAGATCTATATCTTTAGACTGCCCCCCTCATAGGTTGAATCGGGCCAAATTCATTGTTTGGGCCCCAAAACAGGTTGGTTAAACAAAAACTTTTCTTTTCAGAAAAGATGTTGATTAGTGATTATCCATAAAAAAATTAGATGGAGAGATTGAAGAAAAAGTTGATGCAAAAGTCGAGATCTACCTTCCATAAAATTTTAGTATTTTTTATAGTTATTTCTATAATTCAAATGTATTTTAGAGGTCTAGCCTTATTTGAACTAGGAGAGGAATCCCACTCAGATTGTGAAAGGAAGGATCTCACTAGTATTATAAATGAGGCTTATGTATAGTAGCTTATGAGGTGTGGAGAATTCATGAAAGAAAATATAATTTAAGTCTTTTTTTCATAATTCTTTCATTTTTTTTCTAATTGTTTTTGAGAGGTTCAAGTTTAGTGGGTCTTCCTTATGTTTGATTGAATCAAGTTGGTATTAGAGTTTTAGTATTCTATGTCTATGGTGGGCCTTAGTTCATGATCTAGATGCATGAGGAATACAAGCAATCAGAAGAAGAGCTATCCACGCTTTAAGTATATCGAAGAACAAAAGTGATATGGCTGCTAGTTCTTCCTTAATGGATGATGACATAAAGGAATGTCTCATACAACTAGAGAAAAAGATTGTCCAATTCACTAAGATTATCTCTAGATCGATGATAGCTTCAGTGCAAGCACCAATAACTCCTATTAGGAAACTGTCTCCTATGTTTGGATAAATAGATCCCCAATCTAGCTAGGAAGATAAGCAGACTAGAGGTATGCAAAACCTCTCTTCAAACCTTTAAAATTGAAGCTCAAATTAAGATCCCCATATATGATGAGGTTATTGATATAGAAAAGCTAGATAATTGGCTGCACCAGTTAGAGACCTACTTTAATGTCTATAAATACTTTAGTGTCTAAAAGGTAGCCTTTGTCCATCTCAAACTTTTTAGTCATGCTCTTATTTGGTATAATTTATATATGAGGAACAATGATAGTTTTAGTCTAATATGGAGCAAATTCAAGGGCCTAATCAAGAAGAAGTTCTACCTAATTAGCTAAAGGAAGATTTGTAACTAGTGTAAGTACCTATGATGGAAGTATGATTAATTTATCCAAAACTATAACATCAAGTTCTACCAGCAAACAATTTCACTCAGAATCTTCATCGATGATCCTACAGCATAAAAAAATATCGAAGGTCTCGATGGGAGAATCTAAGAGGAGCAGAAGTTCTCCAAAGTTGAAGACATCAATGCAACTATGGGGATTAAGGAAAGAACCATCTTAGGAAAGGCAAGAAGGATGACAAGTTTAAAAAAAATGGTGAAAATCTAGATGAAGTATATCAACATGACTTAGAAAGTTTATTATGATCATTGTAGCCTTCATGGATATACCAAGGATGAGTGTTGGAAGCTTCCTTTTGAATTGAAGCCAAAGTGGAAGAAACTGAAGGATAATAATTCTAATGTGAAAAGGAAAGTAATTTTTAATACCGTAGACATTGAAAAGTAGTTCGAGCTTGGGCAAGCATACTCCAAATTGAGTTTGGTGGTGAAAAAATTCAAGGTAACAACTGAGATAGATCTAGAGACATAAGAGTTCTTCCATTTAAAGATCTAGATAAAGCAGAGCATCATCGAGCCTATTGTATATGTTGGAAGCTAGAAAACCTCATCTTTAAACATTGATTCAAAAACTAGAGTTACAGACCCAACCTCATCCACATCCATACCCTCTTAGTTGGATTTAGAAAGATATTAAGTTGAATATCATCAAGCAGTGTGCCTTCAAGTTTACCATAATTGAGAAGTATATTAATGAGGTAATATGTAATATAGATTCTTTAGATATTTGTCAGGTTATCATTAGAATCTGTATCTTTGAGATTGAGATGCAGTCTTCTATATGTGATAGAGGAAGTATCATCTTATAAAAGACTGGAAGGAATTCATGATCGATGTCTCCAAAATATCAGAAAAGGTAGACCTTGTGATTACTACCCAAGCTAAATGACTTGTTAATGCCTACAACAAGTTTTTGATAATGGTATAAGAAATCGATGCTACTCATGAGAGGCTAAGCTCTTGCCCCTTGGTTCCATCGATCTATCAACCATGATCGAGATCGAGAAGGAGTTGCCGTGGTTGTCATCGCAAAGGAAGAATAACAAAGAGGATCCCTATCATAATTCCAAATGTAGGAGCTGACAAAGTGGTTTACCAAGAGCCAAGAGCTAAGAAGAGAAAGGCCGAAAACCATATCTAAGCAAAGTCATGTAATTCAAGCATGAGACAGGGAAGTAGGGGTTTTTCTTGCCATCAGTTCTGATATGATGAAAGCTAAATCTCCTAAATAGGGAAAGCTTGGATCTAGGATGATCGTCGAACTTGACGTAGGTCACTTTGGCTACTATAAGTAGGGATAAATAAGGTCCAGGAGCAATAACTATTATACCACGTAGCTGAATTGTGTGATCTTTTCCTTAAAATTAGGGACCTTTTCGAGATTTATCATTTTGGGCCAATCCTTTGGGCATTGAATTGTGCGTAAATTCTATCATTAGGACCTTAAAATGGGCTAATCAAACTAAAACTTACTTTTTGAAAAAGATTTCAGTTGAAGATTATCTTACAATCCATGAAGAATTAGGCAGAATGATAAAAGGTAAAATGGATATAAAAGTCAAAATCCATCTTCCATAAAATTTCAGTATTTTTTCATAATTATTTCCATTGCTCATGTTTATTTAAGAGATTTAGTCCTATTAGAACTCAGAGAGGAATCCCACTCAATTGTGAAAGAAAATATCTCACTAGTATTATAAATAGTGGCTATGTGCCTTAGTTTATAATTAGATATGGAGAATCATTTTAAGAAAAAATTTAAGTCATAGTTTCATAATTCTTCTATCTTCTTCTAATTTTCTTTTGAGAGATTGACTCAAGCAAGTTAAAAAAAAAAATCTTTCTTCTTGATCGGATCAGAATATGGGATGTGCTCTTTGTAGTTGTATTATGGAGATTGTATCTCACCTTTTTCTTAGATGCTCTTTTACTAAGAATATTTGGACTACTTGGAACCTTAATGTGAGGCTAGCCAACCAATCTTTACTCTTTGTAGACTTCTTGAAGGAAAAAGAAAGTCTAGAGCCAACTTTGAGAAGAGCATGGGACCAATTGTTATTGACGTTGTTTTGGCACATTTGACTTGAACGAAATGGGAGAATCTGCCTGAAGCAAATTTGAGTGCAGGGGTAAAATGGTAATTTTAAAATTTTTTAAAATTATTATTTTATAGTGAAAATAATTAATTAATCTAATTAATTAATATGTGTTTATTCTACACTAAGATCTAAATATGATATATAGCATGCATCTATTTAAATTTGAAATTCAAATTCAAATAGTAAACAATTTACTGTTCTGTGTTCAGAACACAATACCTTTATGCGGATAGTCGATCTCTGCAATCTGATCACCGTTGGAGGCTCTGATCACCGCAACATAGCCACACAGGGTGTCTGACATTTGCGGATCATCCACACGAGGCTCCTGATCTGATCGGCTCCTCACGAGTGCTAGCTCGTTATAGAGCCCTTCGACGGCTGATGCTGATCGAATTCTTTTGATCGTTGTTTGTCGATTCCATGGATGCTTTGGATTGTCAGTAAATATGCTTGAGAGGTAGATAATTCTCTCCCTTGAATTTGGTGGGCTCACGACACTCGTAGCTCATTAACTCACTTCCCGAACCCCAGGCTGTAGCCCTAGGGAACACACTGAAAATCCTGTGCCCAATTTTCTTTCTTTTCTTTCTTTTTCTCTCGAAAGGTTTTGGACCTTCACCTCATACACAAGGCTTCCTCACGCTCCACTTTCTTTCTCAAAATTTTTCTACGCATGCCCCATCCTTCTCCTCTTTTTAAAACAACATCGAACATGTCTTATCCACGTGAGAAGATAAAGACAAGTGGTTACACAATTGAATTCAAATCAAATTTGAATTCAAATGCAAACCAACTCATCCCTATCCACTTGGGCATGAGAAGAGAAGGTGTGAGGCTGCATTGTACGTGGAAAGGTTTCATGAGAAACTCTTTTTCGTGTGAGATATGGGGCGCTAAAGTGGATAGGGTCATGAAGGCGCAAGAGATAAGTTATCCATTCAAATTCAAACACGCTTTGAATTTGAATGGCTAACTAATCAATTTTATCCAAAGATTGGTGCACAAGAGTGGACATGAGAAGGGCTTTGCATGAGAGAAAATTTACAAGAAGTTTCTTCTCGTGAATTCAAATGGGTGCAGAGATATGAAGTGGCACAGAGATTCAAATTCAAATGGTGGTTTAATCTTAATTGAACCAACCTAATCAAAATAGGTTAAGCACAATTAGACTAAATTAAATCAACTTAATTAGGCTTAATTAAGCTTAATAAAATTCTAATCAAATCAGAAATTGACTAAGCCCAACCCCTGATCAAATCAGGGACCAAACCATCTCGACGATTAGGTTAACTCTTAACCTAATCGGATCAAACCCAACTGAATCCAATTCAATTGGACTTGATCCAAAAATAATTAATCAATTAAATTGAGTTAATTAGTGATCAAATCACTAATTAAATCTCTCATAAATATTGAGTCCAAATTCGATGGGCAATCGGGCATCAGAATTCATCGATATGAAATTCTGATCGAAAAATCCCAAACCAGTGGGACTCTTGACCTCGGTACCCAAAATGTGTGGGACTCATGATCAGAGAATCCTGATTCTCGATCACAGAGTCCCAGACATGTAGGACTCATAGTCCACGAATATTAAGACTCTTCATCAGCCATCAGATCAGATAGGAACCTCTAATGTGTGTGACCTTGCAGGTTCGAACCTAAGCCGGTAGCACAGGAATCAATTTCTTACTAATCAAGTGACCATCTAGCAATAGTTTCTGACATCCAGATAGGTCGAATAGTCACAATCGCAATACTCAGAACCTATGTGAATATGGTTACTGTATAATTCTTCCCTTTTTGACCCCTGTGTATAGGACGACTCAGGGTTAAACTGTCAACCCTGATTAGATCATCCGAGTCGTGCTCAACTCAAATAGTCCTGTGACTCCTCACTAGGACTATCCTGGCTAAGATTTTACTAAATTGAAATATGACTGTACACAGCTCCTGAACTGGAGTGGTCAATCTCATCTTGACACACGCACCGACAAGTCAAGTACTTGACTACACCCAGCAGCCTTCCGTTACTGAATTAGAAATTCAGGTAGTCCAGTGTCTAAGTGCAGTGAGTTGCTTGCAAGTCACCGTGGCGGTCTCAGGTCGGAGGGAATTTATACCCATATCCCATCAAGCAAATCTTGATAGCAGAGATAGCTCCGGAGTCGGTCACATTCAATATAGATGTACCCTTACATCTCATCTGTATGCCATACCAGTGTCTTCACACTCCTTGGTTAAGAGAACAACCAACCTATATGGCACACAACGACCTATGCTCGATAAACATTGTTGTCCTTGGTAACAACGTATCATTTGGTTGCGAACAGGTTTAAGAACTAAACAACAAATCTTCCTTTGTCGAGTCTAAATAGTCCTAAGGACTTCACCACAACACAGGAGTTCATTAGAAGATGACAATTTGTGATGAAAAATATCAAAATAACTTTTATTTATTTATGATTTATGTACTAATACAAAAAAAGCACAACCGTCAACAGGCTGATAATTGGCTTTGGGATACTATTCCCAACAATCTCCCACTTGGCCTAAAGCCAATCGGTGCAGTATCTAATACCCATCTTCGACTTGAAGTCGTCGAACTCCTTCACCGCAATGGCTTTAGTGAATGGGTCAGCCAGGTTCTCCTTTTCATCGATCTTCTGAAGGTTGACTTCACCTCGATCCATGATTTTTCGAATGAGATGGTAGCGGCGCAGAATATGCTTCGTCCGCTGGTGTGCCTTCGGTTCCTTCACCTGAGCAATGGCTCCAGAGCTGTCACAGTAGAGCAGAACTGGACCAACAAGGGAGGGTGCTACTCCGAGCTCGGTGATAAATTTTTTCAGCCACACCGCTTCTTTGGCAGCATCTGATGCAGTGACATACTCTACCTCGCAAACTGAATCAGCCACTGTGTGCTGCTTGAATCTTTTCCAGCAGACAGCCCCACCATTAAGGATAAAAATAAATCCTGACACACTCTTGCTGTCAGCCATCTGTCGGAGTCATTACTCATGACTGCTTCTGAATAGGTCATAGGATCATCATTCTTAATGATGTGTAATGTGTTGTCATTCTCAATGATAAATCCATACCTGAGTAGTATATTATGCACTCTACTTGATCTTTGGAGAGGAGGTGTGTGTAGTGGTTGTGCTTCAACAATGGGCACATCAGGTTGAGGATCAACTTGTGAACTATCCACATATTACTTCTGGATAGACTGTAGGTCTTGAACTTTCTTAAATTCAACTATCCTCCCACTGCCCCTTTATGGATAAATTCTTTTCCAAGAAGATGGCATGCCTATTAACAAACACTTTTTATTGAGTAGGGTGGTAGAAGTAGTATCCTATACTTTTCTTAAGATAACCTAATTTTTCTGATCTAGCATAAGCTTATGTCCATCAATACTTTTCACATAAACAAGGCAACCTCAAATCTTAAGATGTTTAAGACTGAGCCTCTTTCCTTTCTATATCTCATATGGAGTGTTAGAGATAGACTTAGATGGTATATTGTTCAAAATATACGCTGCAGTCTCAAGAGCAAATCTCCAGAAGGAGATCGAAAGATTCGTGAAGTACATTATGGACCGCACCATATCTAATAAGGTGCAATTTCTTCTTTCCACAATATGATTTAATTACAGAGTGTAAGAAGATGTCTATTCTGAGAGAATTTCATTATCTTTAAAATGATCAAGAAACTTATTAGTTAAGTATTTCTCTTCTCGATCAGATCGAAGAGCTTTAATACTCTTATCAGTTTATTTTTCAACCATTCTTTAGTACTCCTTAAACTTATCAAAAGCTTCATATTTATATTTTATTAAATACACATATCCAAATCTTGATAAATTATCAATAAATATGATGAAGTAGGAGTATCAACCTCTGATCTGAGTTGAGATTGGACCACAAACATCAGTATATACTAGGCCCAATATATCACTCGTCCTTTCTCTATGTCCAATAAATGGAGTATTGTTATCTTATCTATAAGACAAAATTTACAAGTTTCATATGATTCAAAATTATAAGGATCAAAGAATTTTCTTTATATAATTTGTTAATCCTCGACTCATTTATATGACCAAGTCGATAGTGCCAAAGATATGTGACATTCACATTTTCTCTCTTTCTTTTCTTTATTTGATCAACATGAAGAATATTATAATTAAGTGACAAGAATAAAAAACCATTATCTATAAAAGCATTGCCATAACATTCATTAGAAAGATAAGTAGAGCAACTATAACCCTTTCCTTTTATTTCAAAATCATATTCAAGTAACATAGGTACAGAAATAATATTTCTAACAATATTACATATATAGTAACGGTCCTTTAATTCTAAAATTTTGTCCAAAGATAATTTCAACAGCATGGTTCCTACAACTTCAGCCTGGATGGACTCTCCACTAGTGCTGAACAACATGAAGTCACCTTCATTTAGTTTTCTTATTTTTTGTAGATTCTGCAATGATTTACAAAGATGTAAACCATAGGCGGTATCTAATATTCAAGAATCTGAAGTTGAAGTACTTAATGATAAATTTATTTGTATCATATACAAATCTTTAGCAATATTTGCTTCTTTTTGCTTCAAACTAGTAAGGTAGTCCTTGCGGTTTCTTTTTCAGTGTCCATCCTTACCACAGTGATTGCAAGTATCCTTGGCAGAGATCTTCTTCGTCTTCTTCTTAGAGATGCTAGCCTTAGGGTTCATCTTTTTCTTTAAACCCTTTTTATATTTCTTCTTGGAGATCTTATCTACAGGAAGAACGGATGCCTTTTCATCCTTGAAATGGCTCTCTACTGTCTTTAGCATGTTTAACAGTTCAGGCAGGCTTGTGTTCCATTTGTTCATATGATAGTTTATGACAAACTGTCAGAAGAATTCAGAAAGTGACTGCAGGATCAAATCCTGACTTAGCTCACCATCCATAATAAAATCCAACTATCCTGGATGAGTGATTAGATCAATCATCTTAAGGATATGTGTCTGTACAAATATACCTTCACTCATCCTGACATGAAATAACTGCTTAGATATCTCATATCTAGTAGTCTGACTTTGTTCTCTATATAACTCCTTTAGTTGAGAAGTATGGAAGAAACATCCATGCTTTCATGTTGCCTCTAAAGCTCATTGCTCATAGAGGCAAGTATGATATATTTGACAGTCACACCGTCATCTTGCCACATCTTGTATATGGCCATTTTCTCCTCAGTAGCATCTTCTCCGATCGAATCGAGTGTAGGGGTATCCAAAATATAGAAGACTTTCTCTTATGTGAGAATAATTCTCAAGTTTCTCAATCAGTCTACATAATTTGGTTCAATCAACTTGTTGGCATCAAGTATGTCATGCAGTAAAAGTAAGGATGCCATAATACAATTAAATCTATAAGTACAAGAATAGAATATAAGCGAACAACTCATGATGACATGCACAACTAAATTAAGACTTTTATCTTATTGTATCTTTCACTTTTTTAATAAATTTCACAACCCTTGAATATAAAAAATGAGAAACACCATCATATTTCTAAGTGGGGTTGAGATCTCTATTCCTCACAAACACCTTGTGGATAGTACAACAAGCATTCATGAGTTCAAAGATAGGTAACTCTTACCAATTGTATCTCATACAATTTTCAATATTTTTTCTTATCTCTAGAACACATATAATCTTATGGATAGCACAACAAACTAAAGTGCTCTAGTTAAGTTAGACCCTTCATTCCTATATGGCTATATTTAAATAATGTTGTCCTTATGGATAGTACAACAAAGCAACACTATTCAAATATACCATAAACATCAAAATATACTAAGTCAACATCATATCAATCTCTATAGCAAATCTTATGGATAGCATAACAAATTCACTACATATCTTAACATGCTCTATTGACTTAGCATGAAGGAAGACCTTTGTAGTGTCTACAGCACTAAGCAATCCAAATTTGAAACTTAATAGATCAAATTGATCAGGTAAGTAGGTGGAGGGTTCTCCGATACTTTTCTTAGACACTAATATATTGGCCAGATAAGCAAATGGATCTAATTAAATAACCACCTTTGACACTTGCCTTAGACACTAACTGATCAATGAATCTGAAATTCAGTTAGCAAGTGATTTCCGACACTATAACTTAATATAATTTTTGATTGAGGATCTTTAGATAGGTCTCATGCACATCCTAACATTAACATTGTTGGTGCAAAAATCCACCGGCATCGGAGAAGCTGGAGCTGGGATGACCGTGGCCGCCGTCGGGACCTGCAAAGAAAGTCTAAACCGGAGTTGGGGGTGCTTCGGCAAGATCCTCCGACGCTTAAGTCAGTTCTCTGCCTCAACAAGAAGGGAGTGCTCGAATGAGAATTTTAGCAGAGTTTTGAGATAGAGATTAGAGCTTAGAGAATAACGTATCTGGGGTCCCCCTTTTATAGGTGGAGGGCATAATAGATTGATAGCGATGTTTGTAACCACCTAGTAGCGGGCTGTTCAGGGCCATAAGGAGTTTGTTGCGGAGAGTAGTGGCGTCAGGGGCTGTTCAGAGCCACGTGGAGCTTGTCGCGGGGAGTGGAGTGGTGTCTGTTGTCGTGACTTGCCAAAGAGTGGTGGAGTCGTGTGGAATCTGTTGCAGGGAGTGGAGCAGGGTGGCAGCTCTTGTCGTGGCTTGCCAGAGAGTGGTGGAGCCACATGGAATCCATTGCAAGGAGTGGAGCAGGGTGGCGGCTCTTGTCGTGGCTTGTCAGAGAGAGTGGAATCCATCGGTCGAAGCTCGGCTAGGATGCCTGATGAAACAGAGCGGCTCTCCACATCGTCATTCTGGAGAGGCCCGGATGTTTCGAGGTCATTGACATTTCAGGCGAAAGTCATCTGCTGTAGGAGCTCGGACGAAAGCTTTCTGTTGGTGACATCCGATTTCATGCGGAACTCGACAGAAGGTCGACCGACGGTGGATTTCGGATGGCACTGGAGAGGGTCACCCACTGGGAGGGGGTCTGGAGGGTTCTGAGGAAATCTGAACGGTGATGTTGAAGTCTGGCTGACATTATTTGAGGCCGATGGTGGGGAGGTACGACAGATGCTAGGGGTGATTGGCTGTTGGGGGAGCCCGACTGCTGGAACCCGTCTGTCGTAGAAGTTCGTCCGACATCTATCCACTGCAGAAGTTCAGTCGGAGTCTGATTCTTGCAGAAGTCTGGATGGAGATCGTTTATTGAAGAAGCTCAGCTGAAGCCCACCTGCGACAGGGGTCCGGAAGGAATTCATTCACAATAGAAGCTCGGATGGAGGCTTACAGTAGAGATTCGACATGGACCGCTCGTAGTAGAAATTTGGAGTAGGTCATTTGTAATAGAAGCTCAGAGTAGACCATTTGTAGTAGAAGTTTGGAGTAGACCGTTTGTAGCAGGGGCTCGGATGAAGTCTACCTGCAATAGAAATTCGAGGCAGAGGTCCGGCTCCCGTAGGAGCTCGGATGAAATCAAAGAGGTGGTCGACCGTCGTAGAAATATGGGTGGAGTCGGGTTGCTGTAGAAATCTGCCCTTGGGGAAGTTCGCCGTGGATAAAGTTTGAGAAATTTGGATTAGAATCTGTTATGGCTGGAAGAAGTCTAAAGAGATTCGGAGATCAGTCGATCGCTGCGAGAGGTCGGCTGATAATGGAGTCCGGAGGGCACTTGAAGCAGTTCGATGGACGACTGAAGAAGTTCATCATTGGAGAAGTCTGGAAGGGTTTATCATAGCTTAGACAGTTGGGAGAGTTTAGAAAAGCATCGCACCAGGTCAAAAATTCGACTGTCGGAGAAATTCAAAAAGATGCCGCACTAAGTCGGAGGGATCTCGGGAGAGTTGGCCTCTTATGAACTTCGACTGGGGGTATTTTATACCCAACACCAGTTCCTCTACTTTCGAGTTCGAGTTTCGAATGAAAGAAGTATAGAGAAATTTTCACAGTCGAAGTTGCTCCCTCGATTTCTGTGCTTGGCGGTTGCCAGATATTTGACGTTCGGTAAGCTGGTATCGGAGTCTTTTCGAAAAAAATTTCTTTTTTTTGGAATTCCCACCAGGATGTGGCTCTAGGTATGGTGTAATAATGACTTTGCCAGCCGCCTACCATTTCCAACAGCCTGTCAAGGTGGGTGGGACACGTAGCGAATACAGACCAGCCAACAGGGATCCAAAATCATAAGTGCGTCAGATCTCGGGGTCTATTTAAACACGTTCTCCTCCTTCATAGGTTTTACTTTGCTTGAGAGAATCCCTCGGTTCCCCTCTTCTTCCCTGAGAGCTTCAGTTTCCTCTAGCATCCTTCCCGGCCTTAGGCGTTCGTCGAGTCGACCTCCATCGTTCTCGCCATTCCTCTGTGCTCCTGAGGTTGATCTATGTTAGTTTCAGAACTTCCTGTCATTTTTCTGTCCTTCCTTCTTCGTATTCTGTTTATTTAGCTTTCTCGAGGGCCTGTCTACTATTTTTCCCAATTTTTTGAGATTTTTGTGGCTTTCGTCTGATCCAAAATATCCTCTGATATCTCCTCCTCTAGCAGTTCTAGGAGTTCATCAGCCCCAGTTTCTCACAGTACCGGTACCGTAGACGAACCCGTAGCATGGACCGAACCTTGTCCGGCCTTTGCGCCAGACACCATCTCTGATTCCTTGACTCCGGATGAACTCTCACTGATAAGGATTCAGTATGGAGTTCCTCCGGAGTACGAGCTGGAGCTTCCTGGGCCATCTGGCCGGGCTAGCGCCCCTCCTCCTGACCGCTTCTGTCTGTACCAGGAGGCCTTCCGTGCTGGACTTCGGCTCCCACTGCCGCCCTTCGTTGTTGCTCTCTTTCATTTTCTGAACATTTCTCTAGTTTCCGTCGTGCCGAACTCCTTTAGGTTTTTGATAGGGTTTCTTTCCCTTTGTAGTTTAGCCGAAGTTCGGTCGACTCTTCCTTTGTTTAGGAACTTCTACACCTTCAAGCGCCATCCCTCGGCAAAGGATTGGTGGTACTTCTCCCCCTAGTTCGGTAGAAAGGGGTTGCTGAAAGGCGCCCCCTCTTCCGTCCATAACTAGAAGGAGAGGTTCTTCTACGTCCGATGCCCAACCTTAGAGCTAGGGTTACCCCCTTGGGGTTCTCTGAGGGATTCTGCCCACCGAGCCTCTAACCTGAAAAGGGACGACCTCGAGGCCTCAAAAAAACTCGAGGCCTATCAAGCTCCCCTCCTCCCGAACTTCTGAGGGAGCAACTTTTGTTCAACGTCGGCCTGAGTCCCCTTAACCCTGCCGGTATCTTTCCCCTTTTTGTTTCTTTTTTCTTCTTCTCTCTTTTTTTTTTGGATACTTTCCCTTCTTCTTGTTCCATCTCGAAGCCATGCTAATCTTCTTTTATCGCAGACATGGATGCAAGCGTGGCTCGGAGGTTAGCCCAGGGTCTCAAGACCTATAAGAGAAAGGGCGCCTCAACTTCGGGGTCGATGAAGAAAGCCAGGACAGAGGGGACAAGCTCGACCGTGCCTGCTTCGACACCCGTCGCCATCAAAGTCCCCTCCGATGCCGAACCTGAAGTCCCCCGAACCCTTTCACAGAGCCCCCCGATCGAGGGTCCCATTTCGGAGGTTCGTCCCGAGGGAGCACCTGGGCCAAAGGGAGGAAGAGAAAGAAGACCCTAGCTCAGAGAAGTTGCAGTCGCAGGGCTGCCGCCGAGGGGGTCGGCGGCTCCGAGAAAAACCTGGAGGAGAATCCCTTCAACAACAGGGACTTGATAAAGAGGCTGGTTGAAGGGTGCATCCTGCCCGAGATCGTCGAGAGCATCGTCCTCGCTGATCCCGAGCTGCGGGTCTGGAACTCTCTGGGATCATTTCTTGAAGTAGGCTAACTCACCTTTTTCCTTCCTCCTGCTTCTTAAACTTAGTCTTGAGCTCTCATATGACTCCCCAACCTTTCTTGCAGATTGGGCATCAGCTCGTTGCCAACATCGAGGCGGCGAAGATCGCTAAGAGGGAGGCAGTTCGGGCAGAAGAAGGTCGCCTAGCCGGGGCCGCCCATCTTGAGGAGAAGATCACCGAGGTCCTGAGCCTTCAGGAGGTGCTAGAAAAGGAGGGACAAACCTCATCCGATCTGAGGACTATCTTGGAGGAGGAGAGAGGGAAGGCTGAGGTCGAGGTCTCCGCATTGAGGATGCAGGTTTTCGAGTGGAAGGAGCAGACTTCCGAATTGAAGGAGCAGATTTTCGAGCTGAAAGCATGGATTCCATCCTTGGTCTCGGAGGCAAGGGCTCGAGCAGTAGAGGAGTTCCAAGGCTCCTCCGAGATGGAAGATCTGAAGGTCCAATTCAGCCAGGATGCCTTCATCAAGGGATTCGAGCTCTGCCAAGAGAAGGTGGCTGGGAGGTTTCCCGAATTGGATATCAGCTTTCTGAACGAGGCATCCGATGATGAAGCCGGACCATCTGACGTCGCCACCGATCCTCTTCCAGTCGGGACCTCATGGACTGCTGTGGTCGCCACTGACGATCTTCTGAGGACGCCGACCCCCTCTACTTCTACCCCAGAGATCCGAAATCTCTAGTTTTGTATCTTTCCTTTGTGGTGATTGTTCCTTCGTTCTCTTGTACTTGAAGTTTATTTGATCAATGAAGCCGGATTTGTCTTTACGGAGGATCCCCCCCTCTCTTTTTTTTGTATCCTTTTCCTTCTTTTTATCTTTTGGCATTAATTTGAGTCGTGGCGCTCTTGTCCTCCAAGGACAGTGTCCTGCCGAAGCTCTTCCCCTGTCGGAGGGTATTCTCTTGAAATCGATGATACGAGATCTTCAAAAGGAAGTTCGTCAGTTGACAAGAAAATCCAAAAAGCTGGAAGACAAACTTCGCCGGCTAAAGGAGAGCCATTCAGAGGTCACCGCGGAGGCTACTCGGTTTCGGGACCTCCATAGGAAAAGTCTCATGGAATACACCAAAAAGATAGCCGACTTCATCACAGAGCTTGAGGAACTCCGAAAATGTGCCAGTGATCGATCGTGGACCTAGGCTTCCAAGATTAGCTCCTTTAAAGTCGAGCTGGCGGCTGCACGGGAGAAGATCGACCGGCTGGAAGGGAGCTCATCTCGGCTCACAGTCCAGACTGACCACGATCAAGACTAGTCAAAGAGGTTCTCCGACCTTCGAAAATAGCTGCGGGATGCCCAGGCGACTTACGACACCCACCGGGTCGGCTGGAGCAGATAAGTAGAGGACTACCGAAGGAGGCTCCAGACGGCGACTGATGAAGTTGCCCGCCTTCAAAGGCGGTTGTCCGAGAGAGTCCAGCTTGTTCCTGCACAAGGTTCTGATGAGCTTTGCTCCTTGAGAGGGACTATGGCGGAACTGTCCGTAGCCCTTGGGCAGGAGGAAGTCGAAGTACGGTGGCTGAAAGTTCAGCTGGTCTACGAGTAGCAGACAGTCAAGGACGTCGAGGCGGAGTTCGAGGTCTTGAGGAGGAGGCTTCGAGAGTCGGAGGACGAGCACCGATGATTCCATCGGATGTTCCAGGATATACTGCTGAAAAAGATGGAGCTAGAAGAGGAAGTCGAAAATTTGACATAATCCATAGCAGAGGCTGGAATCGAGAGCTCGAAATTGAAAGAAACTGGGCTTTCTTAGAGCCTCTTTTCCTTTTCTTCTTCCTTATCTTTTTGTTTTTTGGCCTTTAAGGCTTTGTAATGAGTACTTCACCAATGAAATAGAAATAAAATTATCTGTTACCTTGTCTATTCTGGTATTAAATGGTTGTTTACCAAACTCCATTTGTCTTATGTCTTGTTCTGCGCCGATGGAGTTCGTAATCCCTCGTCGGTTCTTGCTTTGAGTCATCGTTTGCTGAACTTCTTTTGTCTTCCATCTTGTTCGATGCCGACGCAGTTTGAAGGTTCCTGGCCATTGCCGTGTCGATTTGCCTTTAGGGACTAGAGATTTTCGACAGGAGTTTCCTCTTTCATCGAGACAAGGTCCCTTGTGCTTTTGATGTAGTTCATTTTTTACCTATCGCTGGTGTAGTTCGTCACTTTTTCTTTTCGCTTCCCCCTTTCTTCTGTGTTTGAGTGAGGGTCTTCTCTCTGCTCTTGACGGGATTGTGAGAGTGTAGAGGAGTCATTGGAGAAGCTTTCCTCCTTGTCGATCAATCGAGTCTTTGCTTGCATCAGGATGAGGTCCTCACCTTGTTCCCGACAGCTGGCTTCAGCTCATCTTAGGATGAGGTTCTCCTCCTGTTCCTAACAAGGCTGCGGGGGCACATAAGGGCCATTGTAAGGGCCTCTCCCTCCATCCGATCTTTAAGAAATTGGGCCTTCGACTTTGCTTATGTTAGGATGAGGTTCTCCTCTTGTTCCTAACAAGGCTATGGGGGCACATAAGGACCGTTGTAAGGGCCTCTCCCCCCATCCGGTCTTTAAGAAACTGGGCCTTCGACTTTGCTCATGTTAGGATGAGGTTCTCTTCCTGTTCCTAACAAGGCTGTGGGGGCACATAAGGGCCGTTGTAGGGACCTCTCCCCCCATCCGGTCTTTAAGAAATCGGACCTTCGACTTTGCTCATGTTAGGACAAGGTTCTCCTCCTATTCCTAACAAGGCTGTGGGGGCACATAAGGATCGTTGTAAGGGCCTCTCCCTCCATCCGGTCTTTAAAAAATTGGGCCTTCAACTTTGCTCATGTTAGGACGAGGTTCTCCTTCTGTTTCTAACAAGACTATGGGAGCACATAAGGGCCGTTGTAAGGGCCTCTCCCCCCATCCAGTCTTTAGGAAATTGGGCCTTCGACTTTGCTCATGTTAGGACAAGGTTCTCCTCCTGTTCCTAACAAGGCTGTGGGGGCACATAAGGGCCGTTGTAAGGGCCTCTCCCCCCATCCGGTCTTTAAGAAATCGGGCCTTCGACTTTGCTCATGTAGGATGAGGTTCTCCTCCTGTTCCTAACGTGTTTAATTTTGTTTGTATGGGGGAGTTATTTTCTATCATTATAAGCTCATACCAAAAGAAAAAAAATGTGCGAATATGAAAAGAATTTTCATTCAGGGCAAAGTTGTTGGTAATATATTCATAGATTTTTTGAACCCTATAGCTGCGGAAGGTCTGCTCCCCGTCGGGGGTCCCTTTGAGATGGAGTTGATAATCTCAATTGGAGGCCGATCTTCTGGCTACTCCTCCCTCCTTGGCGGTTTCGGCTGTGGCAGGGCCCTAGGCCGATCTTCTCTTCCTTCAGGTCGGCGTCGAATGAACCTGTCGAGCCGACCTCGTCTGATGAGCTCCTCGATCTCATCTCGGAGCTAAATACATTCCTCCGTATCGTGGCTGTGGTCACGATGATAGAGGTAGAATTTTTTTGGATTGCACTTTTTGGGGTGCGAGCGCATCCTCTCCGACCTTGGGAGCTGCTCCCTAACCTCCATCAGTACTTGAGTTTTCGATGCATTGAGAGGGGCGTAGCTGTGGAATCTTTCAGGAGGAGAGCCTCACCGAACTCAACGGTCCGGGCTTCTCTGTTTACGAGTTCGGAGAGGAGTCCGGACGTGCCTATGTCCGGGAGGAGTTTGAGAATGTGGTCGAGCTTCACTCGACCCTTTTTCGACTGCGGGCTTGCTCGAGTCCCCCGCCTGCTGCTCTCTCGCGGTCTCCTCATCCTTCATCTTGAAGGCTTCTTCTACTCGGGCATATCCTTCAGCCCGAGCCAGCAAATTGATAAAATCCCTGGGGTACTTCTTTTCCAGGGAGAACAGAAGGTCATTCTTTTGAAGACCGCCTTTCAGAGTGGCCATCGCGATCGATTGGTCCAAGTTTCGGACCTCCAATGCGGCGATGTTGAAACGGTTGACGTAAGCCTGGATGGACTCCCCCTCCCTCTGCTCGATGTTGATGAGGGACTCTGAACCCCTTCGGAGATGTCGGCTGCTAACAAAATGAGCTGCAAACTGGTGGCTCATCTGATCAAAGAAAAAGATGGTACCCAGCTTCAATGTCGAGTACCAGTTCCTTGCTGCTCCCTTCAGGGTGGATGAAAAAGCTCAGCACAGGATGACGTCCGGTGTGCCATGGAGCAGCATCATTGTCCGAAAGGCCTCCAGGTGGTCGACTGGGTCTGAGGTCCCATCGTAGTTTTTGAATTGAGGGAGCTTGAAGTTTGGCGGGATCAGTTCATGCATGATCATTTGAGAGAAGGGAGGATCAGTACAGATGTCTTCACCATAAGCGGGGGGAGCGTGGCGGAGTTCCTCGATCCGTCGGTTCATCTCCTGGAGCCTTCGATCCAGGAAGTCTTCTCGACTATGGGTCTCGAGGGTCTTCGGGCAGAATGGAGGTAGAGATCTTCCAGGAGTAGAATCGTGATCGGACAGAGGGCTCTCCACCCTCAGATTTGTCTTTTCAGGAAAGATGGGGCGACTGGCCCAAGTGGCCCACCCTACCGCCAAATTTTGGAATTCTGACAACGTTCTCTCCAACCGCACTGACGCCTACAGCTGTTGTTGCTATTGCATGGCCTGCACTGCTTCAGCGATGCCTCTGACCTGCTGAACCAGCAAGTCGAATTGCTCCACGCCGACCGCCATCGTCGGAGGAGGAGGGGGAGCCTGGGAGACTGGAGGTGAGGCCGGAGCCTGAGATCTGGCCGCAGAGGCCGTGGATCGCCTGGTGGATGCTTTGCGGGGAGGCATCGGGTGAAGATTTAGTAGAGGAAGGAGAAGAGGATGTCGGAGAAGATGATCGAAATCAGTCCCATTGAGCACTCCTTTAAGAACAAGGGTACCGCGAAGACACAGGCCCCTTCCTCTAGCGCCAATTCTATTGGTGCAAAAATCTGCCGGCATCGAAGAAGCTGGAGTCGAGGGACTCACGGTCGCCGCTGGGACCTGCAAAGAAAGTCTAAGCCAGAGTTGGGGGTGCTCCGGCAAGACCCTCCGACGCTCAAGTCAGTTCTCTGTCTCAATAAGAATGGAGTGCTCAAATGAAAATTTTAGCAAAGTTTTGAGATAGAGATTAGAGCTTAGAGAATAACGTATCTGGGGTCCCCCTTTTATAGGCGGAAGGCGTAACAGATTGATAGCGATGTTTGTAACCGCCTGGTAGCAGGCTGTTCAGGGCCATAAGGAGTTTGTTGCGGAGAGTAGTGGCGTCAGGGGCTATTCAGAGCCATGTGGAGCTTATCGCGGGGAGTGGAGTGGTGTCTGTTGTCGTGACTTGCCAGAGAGTGGTGGAGCCGCGTGGAATCCATTGCAGGGAGTGGAGCAGAGTGACGGCTCTTGTCGTGGCTTGCCAGAGAGTGGTGGAGACGCATGGAATCCATTGCAGGGAGTGGAGCAGGGTGGCAGCTCTTGTCGTGGCTTGTCAGAGAGTTCAGATCCGTCGGTCGAAGCTCGGTTAGGATGCCTGATGAAACAGAGCGGCTCTCCACATCATCATTCTGGGAGAGGCCCAGATGTTCCGAGGTTGCTGATGTTTCAAGCGAAAGTCATCTGCTATAGGAGCTCGGATGAAAGCTTTCTATTGGTGACGTCTGGTTTCATGCGGAACTCGACAGAAGGTCGACCGGTGGTGGATTTCGGATGGAGTTGGAGAGGGTCACCTGCTGGGAGGGGGTCTGGAGGGTTCTGAGGAAATCCGATCGGTGCTGTTGAAGTCCGACTGACATTATTTGTGGCCGATGGCTGGGGAGGTACGGCAGACGCCGGGGGTGATTGGCTGTTGGGGGAGCTCGGCTGCTGGAACCCGTCTGTCGTAGAAGTTCGTCCGACATCTATCCGCTACAGAAGTTCGATCGAAGTCTGATTCTCGCAGAAGTCCGGATGGGGATCATTTATTGAAGAAGCTCGGCTGAAGCCCGCCTGTGACAGGGGTCCGAAAGGAATTCATTCACAATAGAAGCTCGGATGGAGGCTTACAGTAGAGATCCGACGTGGACCACTCGTAGTAGAAATTCGAAGTAGGTCGCTTGTAATAGAAGCTCGGAGTAGACCATTTGTAGTAGGAGTTCGGAGTAGATCGTTTGTAGCAGGGGCTCGGATGAAGTCTACCTGCAATAGGAATTCGGGGCAGAGGTTCGGCTCCCGTAGGAGCTCGGATGAAATCAAAGAGGCGGTCGACCACCATAGAAATATGGGTGGAGTCGGGTTGCTGTAGAAATCTATCCTTGGGGAAGTTTGGCCGTGGATGAAGTCTGGGAAATTCAGATTAGAATCTGTTATGGCTGGAAGAAGTCTGAAGAGATTCGGAGATCAGTCAATCGCTGCAAGAGGTCGGCTGATAATGGAGTCCGGAGGGCACTTGAAGCAGTCCGATGGATGACTGAAGAAGTTCGTCGTTGGAGAAGTCCGAAAGGGTGTTATCATAGCTCAGACAGTTGGGGGAGTTTACAAAAGCATCGCACCAGGTTTGAAATTCGGCTGCCGGAGAAATCCGAAAAAGATGTCGCAGTAAGTCGGAGGGATCTTGGGAGAGTTGGCCTCTTATGAACTTCGGCTGGGGGTATTTTATCCCCAACAAGCATCATATAAAATATGCATATCATAAGAAGGAAAACAATATCATGCATCATATAATGCTATTCAAGTTGTAATATCATTCACATGCATATGCCAAAATCATAATTGCCAGAATCATGTAGCGTGCATATACAACTTTGGTTCAACTATTAAGCCAATGCAATTTGACTATGATTTGGATCCAACATTTGATCCAATTCACATATCAAATTTGACTTGAACCAATATTTTGAATCTTAATCCAACTTGAATTACATCTTATTCAAAATTTTAATCAAATTAGTCTTGACCAGGTCAACAATTGGTCTAAGTCCGATGCATCCTAATAAAATTGATTAAAACATCAATCTACTATGAATCACAAAACTTTAAATCATGATAAATTCTAAAATTAACAATTAAACTTTAAAGTCTAACTATAATCATGGTCAAAATAATTTTTGATTTAAAGATCGATGTAAGTAATCGATTAATCAACATGGCATCACATGAATCAGATTTAATCTATAATACAACAATAGCATCTTATTTGATTGAATCTAACAAGGGTGGCTCTGATACCACTATTAGATTTTAGTCATATAGCAAAATATAATTTTTAAAAATTTTGACATGTATAAAATAAGTTTTAATACTTAAAACCAGCCAATCAGAACACAAATATTAGATGTTGCTCCTAGATTGATTTTGATGATTACAAAGCAGATTGAAGGGATACAATCAATTGAAAAAGTCCTTATGCTCTTCAAGGGCAAAATCATAATTTTGCTAAAATCTTGATTTGATAGTATCATTTGGTAGAACAAAAGATTTGTGATCCAATGGTGAAAATTTTATTGATTTTGGACTTGTATTTTGAAAGTTATGCATGTTTGAAAATCATGAGTCAACCCGTGAGTCAACTCATGGCAATGAGCTGATTGGCACACCCTGTGAGTCGACCCTCATGAGTCGACCCCCAGGCATGAGTCGACCCCCATGAGTCGACCCCTGCAGTTTTAGGCCAAAAGTTGCAGAAACTCATTTTCTGGCTGTTGCAACAGAAGTCGACTCATGAGTCGACTCCTGATGCATGAGTCGACTCATGAGTCAACCCCTGCGACGGGAAATGTCAGCAACGGCTATTTTTTTGCCCATTTTAATTGCCATTTATGCTTCCTAAAAATCCTCTAACGGCTCTTTATCTGCCTAAATTGTTTTCTCTTGCTACTAATGCCATAAAATGCTTAAAATGGTGAAAGGAAATTGCAGATTAAATAGCAGATCAAATTGCAAAGAAAAAGTGTGGAAATCGGGAGATCAAACGTGAGATCAAAAGAGAAGAGAGGATCCTAAATCTGAGATCAACGAAATATTCAAGAAGAAGAGAGAGGATCCACAATATTCAAGAGAGTTTGTGAAAAAGAAAAGCAAGAGCATTCAAAGAGAGAATCTTTCAAGTCGATTGTTTTCAACCTTGATCTAGAGATCGTTCAAAGCTTTCAAGAGATCTTCAATCAACAATCAACCTCTTCTCAAGCGTTCAACCGTTCATTCATCTTGAGAAAATCTGAAAAAGGGGTTCTTCATTTGAGTAAAGCTTTTATTGTTATATTTGCTCATTTAAGGAGCTGTTATTGTATTCATCTGTGCTCTAAATATTCTTACTCTTTGTGAGTTTTTGCTCTTGTTTTTGGAGGATTTCCAAAACAAGGAAAGGTTGATCCGAACCTGAAATCGGAGTGTTTTGGGTTGGCTTGTACCCGAGAAACAAGTGATCTAGCTTGGGATAGCTAGGGTCGGAGTTTCCGACGTCTTGTATTCTAGCTTGGGATAGCTAGTGTCGGAGTTTCCGACGTTTTGTATTCGGGTTGAATACAAAGGATAGTGGATTAAAATTCTCAAGTGGGATCTTGGGGAGTGGATGTAGGTGCAAGGTTAGCACCGAACCACTATAAATCCTTGTGTTTGTGGTGTGCTTTATCGCTTTATCTTATTTCTTTATTATATCCTTGCAATACTACTTTAGATAATTAATATTGATTTAAAGCCATTGTTTTGTTCTTCATAAGTTATTTGTTGGGCTTAAAATTTTTAGAAACCCAATTCACCCCCCCTCTTGGGTTGTATAGCTGGGCAACAAGTGGTATCAGAGCCAGTGCTCTAGCCCTTCTTTGATCTAACAATCAAAGAGCCAAAGATCTATGGCAACCCATGTTGGAACTTCTCTAGCCGAGGGGCAATCAACAAACCGACCTCCACTTTTCAATGGGTCTAATTACACCTATTGAAAAGCTCGGATAAAGATTTTCATTCAAGCACTCGACTATGATATGTGGAGTATCATAGTGAATGGTCCTCACACACCCACCAAGATTATAGATGGTGAGGAGTCAACCAAACCCGAGAAAGAATGGGATGAGGTTGACAAGAAATTAGCACAATTAAATGCCAAAGCTATGAATGTTCTTTATTGTGCACTAGATGCTAGTGAATTTAATCGCATTTCTACTTGTGCATCTGCTAAAGAAATATGGAATAGGTTAGAAGTCACCCATGAGGGAACAAATCAAGTAAAAGAGTCTAAAATAAACATGCTTATACATAAATATGAATTGTTCAAAATAGAGCATGATGAGTCCATAACTGCTATGTTTACTCATTTTACTGATATAATCAATGGTTTAAAGAGTCTTGGCAAATCTTATACTAACAGTGAACTTGTAAGGAAGATTCTCAGGTCACTGCCAAGAACTTGGGAAGCCAAGGTGACTGCCATCCAAGAAGCAAAGGACTTGAACACTCTACCTCTAGAAGAGCTTCTTGGATCCTTGATGACTCATGAACTTAGCATGATGCAACATCAAGAGGATGAAATCAAAAAGAAAAGAACCATTGCCCTCAAATCCACAACTTCACCTGATTATGAAACAGATGACTCTGAAGATGAAGATCAGGATGAGGAGATGGCTCTCATCACCCGAAAATTCAAGGAGTTTCTAAGAAAAAGGAAACAGGGGATGAGAAAGAAATTCACAAAAGGGGATCAAAGCATAGAAAAGGAGAAAGATCAAACCCTTATATGCTACGAGTGCAAGAAGCCAGGATATTTCAGATCCGAATGTCCTCAATTGAAGAAAGGTCTAAAGAAATTCAAAAAGAAGGCAATGATGGCGACCTGGAGTGCGAGTGATGACTCAAGCTCCGACGAGGAAACCTCAACCGAACAAGCCAATCTGTGCCTGATGGCACATGAAAATGAGGTGTGTCTAGCATCCCAAGAAGGAAACAGGAAATGGTATCTTGACAGCGGATGCTCGAGACACATGACTGGTGATGAATCACAATTCATCACGCTTGATGCTAAGGATGGAGAGATGGTCACCTTTGGAGATAATGGCAAAGGAAAGATCATCGGGATAGGTAACATTGGTATCACTCCCTCCAAATACATTGAGAATGTTTTACTTGTTAAAGGTTTAAAGCATAACTTACTTAGCATTAGTCAATTCTGTGATAAAGGGTATAAAGTAAGTTTTGAATCATCTGTATGCATTGTGACGAGTCCTATTAACGATGGCATTAAATTTATAGGACATAGGCATGGCAATGTTTATATGGTAGACTTGAATGATTTAACTAAATTAGACATGCAATGCCTAGTTTCCTTAAATGCTAAAATAAATGAGACTAGTTGGCTGTGGCATCGTAGACTTGCACATATTAGCATGCATTCTCTTTCAAAATTAATCAAAAAGGATTTAGTTCTCGGTTTGCCAAAATTAAATTTTGAAAAGGATAGAATTTGTGATGCATGCCAATTAGGTAAACAAACTAGAATATCATTTAAATCCAAAAACACTATTTCAACTTCTAAACCTTTAGAGCTCTTACATATGGATTTATTTGGACCAACTAAAACCACTAGTCTAGGAGGAAAACGATATGGATTTGTAATAATTGATGATTACTCTTGTTTTACTTGGGTTTTCTTTTTAGCTCACAAAAATGAAACTTTTCAAATTTTCATGAAATTTCATCGAAAAGTCACTAATGAAAAAGGGTTTTCAATTCAAAATATTAGAAGTGATCATGGAACAGAATTTGAAAATCATGACTTTGAAAATTTTTGTGATGAAAATGGAATTGGCCACAACTTCTCTGCTCCTAGGACACCCCAACAAAATGGGGTAGTTGAAAGGAAAAATAGAACCTTAGAAGAAATGGCCCGTACCATGCTCTGTGAAAGCAACCTTCCAAAATATTTTTGGGCGGAAGCTATTAACACAGCATGTTACATTTTAAATCGTGCTTTAATAAGACAATTTTTAAAGAAAACCCCCTATGAACTTTGGAAAGGAAGAAAACCAAATATTGCCTATTTTCATGTTTTTGGTTGCCGGTGTTTTGTATTAAATAATGGCAAAGAAAAACTTGGTAAATTTGATGCAAAATCAGATGAAGCAATCCTTCTAGGTTACTCCTCCACTAGTAAAGCATTTAGAGTGTTCAACAAAAGAACCTTAGCAGTTGAGGAGTCCATACATGTTGTCTTTGATGAATCTAACGATCTTCCTTCAAGGAAGAATGAGGGTGTTGGTGATGCAGATCCACTAATAGAAGGTATGAAGGAGATCACTCTAAAAGATTCAGCAACTCCAGAAGACAAAGATCAAGAAGATGAACAAAATGAGAAAGGTGAAGAAATTCAAGAACAACCTCAAGGTACAAATGACTTACCCAAGGAATGGAGGTATGTTCACAACCACCCTAAGGAATTAATTATCGGTGATCCTATGCATGGGGTAAAAACACGTTCTTCACTTAGAGATGTACTTAATCATTGTGCTTTTGTATCTCAACTTGAACCTAAAACTTTTGAAGAAGCTGAAAATGATCATAACTGGATTAATGCTATGCAAGAAGAACTCAGTCAATTTGAAAGAAATAATGTTTGGACCTTAGTGAAAAGACCTAAAGATTATTCAATAATTGGCACAAAATGGGTCTTTAGAAACAAATTAGATGAGCATGGAAATGTAATTAGAAATAAAGCAAGACTGGTTGCTAAGGGATATAATCAAGAAGAAGGAATTGATTTTGATGAAACCTTTGCACCTGTTGCTAGATTAGAAGCCATTAGACTTCTACTTGCTTATACTTGCTTTATGAAATTCAAACTATTTCAAATGGATGTTAAAAGTGCATTTTTAAATGGATATATTTCTGAAGAAGTATATGTAGAACAACCCCCTGGATTTGAAAATCATGCTTTTCCCAATCATGTCTTTAGATTAAATAAAGCTTTATATGGTCTAAAACAAGCACCTAGAGCATGGTATGAAAGGCTAAGCAAATTTCTACTAAATAATGGTTTCTCAAGAGGCAATGTGGATACAACTCTATTTATTAAAAGAAACCAAAATGATATGCTAATTATACAAATTTATGTTGATGACATAATTTTTGGGTCTACTAATGAATCCCTTTGTCAAGACTTTGCTAAGCTTATGCAGGGAGAGTTCGAGATGAGCATGATGGGAGAACTCACTTTCTTTCTCGGACTCCAAATCAAACAATCAAAAGAGAGAATCTCCATCACCCAAAGCAAGTACACCAAGGAACTACTCAAAAGATTTGGAATGGAGAACTGCAAACCTATTGGCACACCAATGAGTCCCTCAAGTAAGCTTGACAAGGATGATGAAGGTAAAAGCGTAGACTTAAAATACTATAGAGGTATGATTGGCTCATTATTATATTTAACTGCAAGTAGGCCTGATATCATGTTTAGTGTTTGCTTATGTGCAAGATATCAATCTAATCCTAAGGAATCTCATTTGAATGCTGTTAAAAGAATCCTTAGATACTTAAATGGTACACAAACTATAGGGTTATGGTACTCTAAGGACTCACAAATTAATTTGTTAGGATATTCTGATGCTGATTTTGCTGGATGTAAATTAGATAGAAAAAGCACAAGTGGAACTTGCCAATTTCTTGGAGTTAACCTAATCTCATGGTTTAGCAAGAAACAAAATTCGGTGGCACTGTCTACGGCTGAGGCCGAATACATTGCAGCCGGAAGTTGTTGTGCTCAAATCTTGTGGATTAAGCAACAACTCGAAGATTTTGGAATCAAACTTAATGAAACACCAATAAAATGTGATAATACAAGTGCTATAAATCTATCTAAAAATCCAATACAACATTCAAGATCTAAACATATTGAAATAAGACATCATTTTATAAGAGAACATGTTCAAAATAAAAATATAATTCTTGAATATGTTTGCACTGAAAATCAATTAGCTGATATCTTTACAAAGGCCCTTAGTGAGGAAAGATTCTGTGAAATTAGGAGAAATCTAGGAATTCTAGATCCATTTATCTGAAATTTCTCAATTTCCAAAGAATAGATGTCAAAAACTCTTAAAGCTCAATTTCCAACAACTATCCTGGTTCCAAAAGCTCAGTTTTATCACTCTAAAAACTTATCATTGAGCAAAATTCTTTCTCCCAAAATTTTGAATTTTTCTGGAATTTATTTGCATTTTTCCTGATTTTCTGAACTTCATGAGTCGACCCCCATGAGTCGACTCAATGGCAAACTTGTAAATCCCACCAACTTCCATCGGGTTCATTATTTTTAAAACGGGAAACCTTGTTTATGAGACGACTCATCTTCTCGTCGTCTTCCTTCCGAAAGCCGTCCTCTCCAAACTTCTGTTTTGCTCCAAATCAAGGATTAATTTCGAGGCAATTCTCCCTCCTTCTCTCCACCAAAAATCGCCTCCTTGAAAAGGATTTTTCTGTGCTTTCTCGCAGTGTTAGGCGCGGGTGGAACGTGCCCTAGAACTTCACCGTTCATTCAAAATCCACTTCTTTTCTCCACCAAAATTCTTCTTTACTCTTTTGTGATCCCTCCTCCACTGAATTCAAGTCTTCTTGTCTGCTACCTTATTGGATATGGCTCCAAAGATGAAACTTCCCCAAAGAAGGAAATCAATCCGAGAGCCTGAGAAATTATCCGAAAGAAAAGGCATGCTCAGTCTTCCACTGTTCCCAATCCAGTTTCAGTACCTGCTCAAGGTCCCTCTCAATCCTCCATAAGCCCCAGTGTAAATCTTCTTTCTGATAGAAAAGTAGAAACCGGGAAAAATTATAGATTTTCGGTTCTTTGAGAAAGAAGGCTTTACTTTTGCTACCAAGATCAAAAATCAAGGATGGGAACTTTATTGCTCTCTTAAGGAAGTCACCTATGTTGATCTAGTCAGAGAGTTCTACCAGAACCTAAATTATGGAAACGGGTCTGTGACTTCAACTGTAAAGGAGATTGACATCTGTTTGGATGCTAGGATATTGGGAGAGATACTTCAGTTGCCAAGTGAAGGATACTCATATATGGAACTCCCAATTAAAGAAGAAGGGATCAGAATTATCTTAGGAGAAGATTTTTCAGGAAGTTTAAACAAATTGGAAGCAAAGCTACTGTCCATTGAGATGAGGTCCTGCATCAGATTGTGACAAAACTATTCTTTCCTAGGAGTGGTAGACATGACTTACTATCTGGCAGAGATGTAGTGTCATGTTTCATATCATCACTCAGACCCCCCTAAACCTCCCTACACTTATGATAGAGGCCATGAGAGAAACTTTGAACAGATCCAAGGCACACTTGCCTTATGGTATGGCCCTTACTAGAGTTTTTAGGAGGTTTGGAGTTAGCTGTGAGGGGGAGACACCTACCAAGCTCTCACATGTGGACACTTTCAACCAACACAGCCTGCACCGAATGGGAATTACAAAGACTGTTGGTGGTTGGATCAAGGGCTCTGAAGAAAGAGCTGAGGAGAGAGCTGAGGAAAGAGCTGAAGACAGAACTGAAGGCAGAGTAGAAGAAGAAGGTCCATCTTCTCCTGTACATGATTTCAGGGCAGCTTCACCAGATACCCAGTTCATTCATGATACTGAGGCTGGCCCTTCTGAGTTTACTAGGATGCCCACACCAGTGTATCAGCTAGAGAGCAGAGCACCTCCATCAGAGTTCAGACTGGCTGATGATCAGATCGAGCATATATCTCAGCGTGTGGCTTCTTTGTTGTCTAGCCAGTGGAGTAGTACTTCTTTGCACCTGGAGCTACTTCTTCTGATCAGACCATTACTCCCCACATCTCCACTATATTTCAGATGATTTCAGATCAGTCCGTCAGGATACAGCAGCTTGAGGATACAGTCTGGAGACTTACTGGCAGAGTTCTTGACTTGCAGGGGCAAGTCCTTGCATTGGCCCATCCCCAGCCACAGGAGTCTACCATTGAGGTCACAGACCTCACTGCAGAGGCTGGCAGGCTCAGAGGAGCACTAGAAGGTGGATATGAGCTACTGAGGAAAGAGATCAGAGGATCGAGTGAGCATGCTACCACCCAGTTCACTGCTCTACTTCAATCTATTTCCAGAGCACTGAACGTACTTGATTCTATTAGACTCACCCTATCTTTCAGTCCCTAGCATCTCAGCGTTGTCAGCCACCCAGTTCATCTCGTTCTCCTGCTCGTGGCAGAGGCAGACGGGGTAGAGGACGCACTTCTGATCCATCATCTTCTCACCCTATATCTGATGACTCTGATCATTGACTTATCTAGATCTTAGGAGTTAGTATCTTGTTCTAGGATCTATACCTTGGGGCCATGTATTGACATTTAGCTGGTTGAATTTTATGTATTGAAACAATTATGATTTTAATGGAATCATCTTTTACCTATATTTCTACCTCTTTGTAATGATTATATTTTGGTTATATTTCAATCTCTGATACATCTGTTGAAATATTATCTTCTCCTTATTGTTGTTTGCTATTGATAATTGCTATATTAAGGGGAGCAAACATCTGTGAAAAACTCTAAAGAGGAAGAAATTAAAGAATATTTTCAGAAAAGGAAAAGAAGAGTTAACTATGTTGATGATGTCAAAAAGGGGGAGAAATTAAAATTAAACAAAAATTAAAATTAGACAAAAAACAAACCTTAAATTATGAGAAAAAGGGAAGAAATTAAATTAAAACAAATATTGAAGAAATTAAACAAATATTGGAGAAATTAGACAAAAACAAGGATTGAAAGATTAAACAAAACTTTGAGAAATTTGGTATCGAAATTTGGTATCAGACAGAGAAATTTGGTATCAGACAGAACTTTAATCCATCAAAAGCAAAATCATGAGTACAATGCAAATAAGTATTTTTTATATATATGCTCTGATATTCAAACTTGCTTTTGAAATTTTACTCACCTTGAGACATCAATAAGAAATTTGTTTTACTCTGATACATCCTACAATTTCTTTCAACTTATCTGATACATGATCCGATACAGTGTGAAGGTTTCTCTAAAATATTATAACATTTGCTCTGATACTGTATGAAATTTTCTCTGATACATTAAAAATAAAAAATTTTTTGCTCTGATTATCATAAAAATCTTTTTCTGATATCATGTAAAAATTATTTTTTCTTGCTTGATACATAGAAAAAAGTTATTTATCTTCTCTTGCTCTGAAATATCTTGAACTCAAAATGATCTAATACCCTTTCAAATCTTTAAGAAAATGGACAAACTTTTTTGCATTTATATTACATGCCAAAAGAATCATACTCTTTTCAAGCATATACACCCATAAATGGATTCTTTTGAAATTAATGCATTAACATAAATATTTTTGTTCATATATGTTTTGTCATCATCAAAAAGGGGAGATTGTTGCTCCTAGATGATTTTTGATGATTACAAAGC